>NW_027499611.1:0-22914 GCF_021521415.1 Bidens hawaiensis | reverse complement strand
CGCGGCGTATACGCCGCGTCTGATATAATTTTTTTGTATTTTCTGTTTTATTATTAATATTATTATTAATAATATTATTAATATTCTTTTTTATATTTTCTGTTTTATTATTAATAATATTATTAATATTATTATTATTATTGTTATTATAAATATTATTATAAATATTATTATTAGTATTTATTATTATTATTATTATTAATATTATTATTATTGTTATTATTGTAATTGTTATTGTTATAGTTATTACTATTATTATTTGTTATTATAGTTTGTGGACGGCGAGATTGAGGACGAGCTCGAGCAGATGGGACGGGGCCAGGGCTATGTCCGTGGCCGGGGCTAGGGGCGAGGCTGTGGGCGGGCCCGCGGACCTCTGAGGGTGACGACGTGTTGGTCACCTACCCTCATGTGTAGTTTGACGAGGGTTCTCCCGCCCACACACGATACCTTCGCCTACGCTAGATGCACCCATTTCCCAGCACGATTATATCCTGGTCGTTTTTGGAGTCTTGTGACGCTCACCACCGGGCGGCTGAGTACATTGGACAGTATACGCCCTGGAGCCATTGCTTCAGTATGCCACTATCAGCCCTCCGGGAGCTGCACTGGAGGTTTACTGCACGATACGCATTACGTAAGTTTACTCCACATTGTTATATTATATTATATTATATTATATTATATTATATTATATTATATTATATTATATTATATTATATTATATTATATTATATTATTGCAGGCCCCGCGCGTCTGGTACGCCAAAGATTCAGATGAGGGTGCCAGGCGGCGATACCACACAGTCAGAGGTTTACTTCCGCATGTTCGGGCAGGATGTCCATCTCTCGATGGAGGAGTTCGCGGTTGCTCTGGGCTTATACACCGAGTAGGAGGTACGCAGCCCCATATACACGGAGAGCATCCACCAGATGCCGGAGGACGCCCTACGGGTATGGTGGCGGGCCATCAGCGATCACGACTTCATGGATAAGCCCTTGGACACCAAGTCCAAGGTCTCGGCTATTAGGGACCCGCTGCACAGGTACGTTCTTAAAAATGTATTATATTGTTTAGTATAACGTAATATATATTAATAATATATTACATTACATTACATTACATTACATTATATTATATTATATTATATTATATTATATTATATTATATTATATTATATTATATTATATTATATTATATTATATTATATTATATTATATTACACAGGTACCTTCACAGGCTGATTGCGATGTCCATCGTGGGTCGCAACCCTGGCGTGGAGCACTGCAGCCTGCGCGACCTGTTTTTTTTTAGGTGTCTACTGACTCACATGCCTTGTAACCTCGCTAGGGGGTTTGCAGACTATTTTGTCGTCTACTAGTTCAGGCAGGGACGAGGGTCCTTGATGGGTGGCGGGTACGTCACCCAGCTCGCGATATCTCTAGGCCATGGAGCCCCGATGGACGGCCTGCGTATCACTCCGACCCCTTCGAGCGAGCTGGACCGCCTCCGTTGCGCCGGCATGCACATTGTGCGTTCGTTCCCCGGGCTCAACAGCCCGCAGGAGCCACTGGTGGCTGGTCCGGGGGCACGTACACCTTACGTCCCGGTGCCTTTAGTCGAGCCTCCCCCGCTCGCGGCACCGGAGGTGGAGCTTGTCCATCAGCCTGTCGACGCGGGAGAGGGGGCTGACGAGGATTCGGACGGCAGTGGTGACGGACGTGAGGATCCGGGCGCATCTCAGGTACGTTTTAATATATTATCGTTTTATCGTTTCTTTTAATTCGTCCAGATGTATTAAACGTATTTCTGTTGTTTTGTTGTTAGGGGCCGACGCAGCACGTTCCACGCACATATCGCGCGGTGCGTCTGGTTCCCGCCACCGACACCAGGTTGCAGGCCCTTGAGTTGGCGGTGAGGCAGATGTCGCGCCAGATCGACTGGCTTACTAGCAGTCGGGTAGCGGAGCTGTCTGGACAGCCCTACAGCGTGCCACCGCCACCCCTTCCCAGTTTTGACCACGAGGCGAGCACGTCTGGCGTGAGACGCGGATGGGGCGAAGATGTGGATGTCGCGGACAGTTCGGGGCCGAGACCCAGGGGAGAGGACGATGCCGACGTTGCCGAAGCGTTCTGGGGCCTCGGGGGCCATGACGACGGCATGGGCATGAACATGGAGGACTTCCTGTAGATTTTTATGTTTTAGTTGTCGTATTTTCTTTTGTTTGTACAGATTATCAATATAATAGTGATTTTTGGTATATATATGTGTTAACTATCTTTCACCGAAATAATATTAAATACTAAATAAATAATTAACATATAATGATGATAATAATAATAATAATAATAAAATAACAAAGAAAAAAAATAAAAATAAAAAACATAATAAGACAAAATTGGTGGGGTTTTCTAGAAACATCGGCCTATACGCCGCGTATAGACCTATACGCGGCGTATAGGCCGGTGTTTTAGCAATTGGGGTGGTGTCCCTAGAAAATCCGTTTTTAATATATTGGATTGACAAATGTATATTTATTGTTCTAAGAGACAATTATCTTTATTGTTCTTTGATATTCAGTAACTATCAATTTAGGTTTTTTTTATAATTGAATTAAGGTTTCAATTAAAATTTCAAGGTTTACATATAAATAATATATATAAATCAGATTACATAATTAACATTACATATATTCTGATTCCCAAAGATTGATCAATTGAACTTGTTAATAGAATTACAAAGATTGATCGATTGAACCTGATTTAACCTGTGAAGTGAAGGTGTCAGGACCGTAAATCTGGTGCAAACCTTAAGTAGGTTGACAAGAACACACAGATCTGATTAACCCAAAGGCCTATTGAATATCCCGGCGGAATCAAGATATTCAACATATGGGAACGAAGGTATGAGATAATGACAATGAAACAATAAAATATAGTCGGTAAGAACAATATAAAAGACAAAGATTCACTGCATTTAGTATATCATTCAATGAAACAGTGAAAGGAATGTCTAGTGTTTCGTGACGGCGGCGGCGGATGTACGAGGAGACAAAAGGAATATTCGTTAGAATGTTTTTTTCTCGTATTCCGTTCCTGTCCACGCATCCCTAAAATGGAAACCTACGACACTATTTATATCCCCTAACATTCCTTCTAGAATCCCCTAATTATTACGTAATGAATGACATATAAAATACACGTGTAATAGCTTCGAGCATGATATTTATCTTGCTCGAGCAGACTTGATATGCAGTGCATGCTCGACGAGGGACTTCGAGCTCACTTTACTTAGAATAATTTCTTATAGAAATTATTCTCCTCTACCATGCTTCATCCTTCTTGACTAATCCTTGCTTTGCTCGAATTTGTCCATTGAGCAAGCATATTCTTCTTGATGTCTTCAATTCTACCTTGACTTATTGAGCAATCTTCAGATGCTCGGATGTGAAGCTTTCTTGGAACTGAACCATGCTCGAAGTCTATACTTTGAACATATGAGATCTTCTTACTGCATCCATGCTCGTCACTCATGTGCTCGGACCACTTGTGCTAGGATCACTTGGCTAAAACCTGAATGATCAAGTCGTTTGCTCAATTGGCAATCCATACTCGATAGAAGAACACTCTTGCTCGGAGAAGTGTAGCTTGCTCGAAGCCTTCGACACTTTGAAGAATTCACTAAAATAGATCTGGAAGACCATGCTCGATGTAGTAAACCATGCTCGATGTAGTAAACCATGCTCGATGATCCAAGCTTGCTCGTAGTCCATACTTGGCTGATTTCTTGAGGAGGTTGAGAAGATTCAAATCTTCTTTTGTAGATATCGGACTCAATAATCTCCCCTAGATTGGAACAAGCTCAGATGCACCAAAACATACCTGCATACAGTTACACATGTATCAAAATTCTAAGATAGTCAATTTAAGTGCAAATATCATTACATTACATAAGGGAATTATGCCACTTAGGCATTACACATCATATTTAAACATTGTTCAAAATACAAAACAAAATAAACAAAACAAAAGATAAACAGGAATAAGTTTGATCATCCATATGCTCCATCCTGCTATCTTCTTCCCAGGCTCCTTTTAGCAGCTTTCTCCTTTTTAAGTCTTACCAAGGCAACCTTCTGCTTGAACATATCCAGCTCCACACCATCTTCAGAATCAACATGAAACTCTGCATTAATAATGTCTTGTAAATCTTGGATGTGTATGAAGTGTAGATCATCATCATGCTCAACCACCGTAATAGTTCCTCCTGATGCATTTCTTAGTGACACAGAGCCATTTTCCGGTTGTAGGTGAGATGAGCTATTCTGCCATTTTGTTGGACTTGTGAGTTTGGCTCCTTCATTTCCATTCTCATGGCCAATCACTCTTTTAAAGTTCTCCTTTTTCCACTGGAGCTGCTTGCCTGATGGGTTTTACTATTCTTGGAATCCCATAAGGAGAGTTCTAAGGTATGCACTTCATTTATTCTTTTTCTCCTTCTTTCCCTCTCTGCTTCACTATGGGCTTCTCCCCTTCTTTGTTTGAGAAATGGAAATTCCTTTTCAGATTTTTCTTTCAAGAACTTTGAAAGGGCATTCCTTTGTTGACCAGCAAGTTGATTTCTTTGTTGCTTATCATGTAGATCCAGCTGGGCCATCCTTTGTAGTTGTTCTTTTGAAAAATTTCTCAGATCATCTCTAAAGATTATCAGAGTCTCTTCATTTTCTTCAGTAACAACTCTCAAGGTCTTTGATCGTTTATCAAATTACAGATGTGTGGGCAGGTTCAAACTCTTTAAAGATTTAGGCCTCACAATTTCTGACCTTATAGCAATTCTGCTTGATCTTATTGGAGGATTTTTCTTTGCATGCTCTTTCTCTCATTCTTCAAACCGTTATTTAATTGTTTCATCAGTCTGCATGAATAATTTCCCCATATTTGCACCTCTTTTGTGCAGAATACTTATCATTTCAGCTCTAACCTCTTCTTCTCTTCTCCTCCTATCCTCCAAGATTTTTCTTTGAGTTTCCATGTATAGCCTTTGCTCTCTCTGATATATATCAAGTAACTGATCATGAGGCATGCTATCAAATTCTGCTTCAGTCATCCTCTTTCCTATCACAATATCTTAAAGTGTTTGCACTCTTTGGGGATCATTAAACCATTCTACTACTTCTGCTTTCCTCTTTTCTTCTTCTTCCTGTCTTTCCTTCTCCAATCTCATTCTCAACTCTTTCTCTCTTTTACAATCTTCAGTGCATTTATGATCTTTATGAGAGTCTTTTACCATTTGCACTTTCTTCTTTAATTCTTCAAGAGATAGGTCGATTAGAGAGTTGTAACTGTATCCGTGTAATTGCAGAAACTTGATATCTTTGTGTTTGCTTGATGTGTTGTTATTTCAATCTCGTGGTCTATAATTGATTTCCGAGAAGCATAATCATTTAGTGGAAATTGGAACCATACACATGTTGCGTGCATTATTTTTACACGAATTATTTTGAGTGTTTGATTAGTTCTATTTCCGCCCAATGTTTTATTCGAGTTATTTCGTTATTCTTGATTATAACATTTCATCAATTTAATCAATGTCTTATTTTGATCTTAGAATCTCAATTATTCTTGATTTCAATGTATAATCAATTTGAGACAAATGTTTCTCTTTGATTATTTGTTTTGGTGATTCTTAATCTCAATGTGGCCTTTATTCACATTGATATTTTCATTGTTTATTGAGTCATTATTGACTTCAGGAACTTACTTGATTCTTTTATTAAAGTTTCGTTATTCTCGGACCCAATGCTTATCGACTTACGTGTTTACGTTTGTAGCTCAATGTTACATTTACTTAACATGTTAATCTCAACTTTATTATTGCATGTTCATGATTTCAATTGATGTCATCCGTTATTTTAATTATTTCATACTACTCAAGATTTTCGCGCATTTTGGTTTGGTAAACATTGTTTGTATTTTTAAAACTTCAATGATTTCATACTCTCGCTTATCCTCGACCTCAAGGATTTCTATACTTCATTGTTCTTTACTTCTAAGTCTTAATATAAAAATTTATTGGATTTATCGTTTATATCTCAAAACCCACACAATGGGGCGGATTATGTGGACCATCCGACGATAAAGGTAATTATGGGTCGACACGTAATTATCCAAGTCCTCGCATGGAAGACATAATAAGTACGTTGTGTGTAATAACTCGAAACCTGGAATGACTTTGAAAGACGGGACAAATGCAGTATGATAAGGGCATGGTGGATACGCCGCTGGTACATCCTATATATAAGTGTCCTTGCTATATTCCCATTTGTGGCGTCTTTCGGGCCATTCAAAGATCGACGTTATTGTTTTTATCAAATATTGTTTATCGAAAATTGTTAAAACTTTTAACAAATCATTGTACCGGTTGTTTTCTTTTAAAATTTTATTTTTATTTTAATTTCGGGACGAAATTTTCAAAAGTTGTGAATCTTGTAACATTCGTTACTTTTCAAACCCGAAAACCCGACCCATTTCGAATTTTCGGTTTTTTTTTGTTTATATATATATATATATATATATGTATATCAAGTTCGTTTTGTGTATGTTACGTGTCATTCGTTATTTTTATTTGAGTTGTATTAGTAAACGTTAAACCAACCTATTTTAAAACTCATTGTTAATATTCGTGGTTAACATTCATTGTTAATATAATTTACACGCGAATTTTCGTTTATTGTACGTTCGCTTCTTTTTCATTTTGTTCTAATAATGAATCTACGGGATCTAAAGGTTCTATGTTAACGAGCCGCAATAGTACATTAAATATCAAATTTATAACTTCTCACTGCGTTTATTAACGCATCCTAAGGTACAGGAATTCGATTCGTAAATTATATTTAATTGTTGATCTTATGTAAAATTTATAACTTCTCACTTCAGGGGTCATTATGTAAAATTCTTTAAATTATAATAATATATTAATAAAACCCAACCCAGCCCCCATCTTCCCCGTCCACTTTAGCCGTTTTTCCGGCCAAAGCTCCGGCCACAGTGAATTGCGGTTCCGGCAGCCCAAACACCCTGTAAAAATGCATTCCAAATTCCAATTAACGGGCCGTAACGTATTTGGACCTTGATAGAGACTTAACCGTCAACAAATAACGCATTTTCACGACAAATTTGATAATTAATTTAACCCGTAACCGACGGTGGCGGCTCCGGCCAACCTCAAATCCGCCGTAAATCACCTGTTTGACCAAATTAGTTTACCTAACGACCTTAGACCATGGTATTAAAGGTTAATCAATATTCTATTATAACGTCCTAATCACGAAAATAATTTCGTTAACCTCGCCGGAAATTACGGGAGATATCATTAACGATCATTAAGCGGCATACGATCAAATTGTTAATATAAATAGGACCTTTGCCTTCGTCTAAACTCGTCCCTCACATCAAAACTCACTAATATACACTTTTTATTGCTTAATTAATCCATCCAAGTTCCTTACTCCGGCCACCGCCGTTCGTCGTCAACTCCTCATGTCTACAGGTAATTGTTATATGTTTTTGATTAGTTTTGAGCCGATAAACGAAACCCCTAACGTTAATTGAACGAACATGGAACCAAATTGCAGATTGTAGTTCTAGGGTCTTGGTGAGGAGGATGAAGTTTATTAATAGGTATATATAATATTTTCCTGAAATAAACCAACTTGTGAAGATAGTTCATATGGTTATGTCACTTAAGTTTGTTGCAATAGACCCGGGTTCGAACCCGGGTCAAAGGAAAGTTTTTTTTTTATTTATTTTTTTTACCATTCCTTTTAAATAAAAATCAGATAAATTAATTAAAAGTCCTTATAAATCAAAGAAAAATTATTTTAACTTAAATAAAATTAAGCATAAAATTATTTTTAACATTATTCATCTAAAAGCCAACTTTTGTCTTCGTTTTCTAAAAACCCGATTAATATTATATTTTCTTCATTTCGTTAACTTTATTATATGCTAAATTGGTATTCGTAATAAATTTTCAACCGATAAAATCCATAAATAATATAAGTTCTTAAATTATATTTTATTATTTCTCATTCAAAAACCAACTTTTCACATTCTTTAAGTTTCGTAAAACCCGAGTAATATTATTTATTCATTTTGTAAACTTTGTAATTCGTTAAGTCTTTCGTTTTCAAAATACAATATACCGTTGGCACCAAAAAGTTCCGCAAACATTATAATATTCAAACTTATAATTAATCTTTTAATTAAGTTAATATTAAAATATTATTAAACCGTTAAAATCAATTTATATTTCCGTTACTTTAACTTTATAATTCCTTAAACTACTAAAAGTTAGATTATAAATTCATTAACATTAATCTGTTAGCTTTAATCCGTTAAATTTAATTCATTTATGTCCCGGTAACTATCGTATTAGTTATAATATTAATATAAATCGTTAAAATCCGTTAAAATTTTAAATATAATATTACAATACCATAAAATCCATAATATCCCTTTTAAATTAAATTATTCTTTAACTTTATCAATCCCGTTAGTTAGATTTCGTTTTGTTTCAATTATAGTTCGAGAAGTTCGGTTGCTTTGGTCTTTATGCTTACGGTTTTATTACAAGTTTATCTTCGCATTCGAGGTGAGTTTCTCACAACCCCTTTTTAAACGATTTCATATTTTGGAGTAGCATATGTATCTTACAAAACTTCAAGTATTTACGATATTGCTTACAAACTACAATTCATATCATGGACTTGTGGGGTAGCATGTGTGCTTTACAAACCCCATATCCGAGTACGTTGGCAACCCCAACTGGAAAGGACCTTCGTTTTTCTTTACACTCAGGTCCATTGCATCAAGTGTAAAGAACTCTTATGTACTCATTTCACAAGTTTTATGGAATTGTATGATTTTTACGTATTATATCAAACTACGGGATTCTCACCAGCTATATTTATAGCTGACTTTATTTATACATATGTTACATAACTTTTGCCAGTCAGTTAGGTTAGTTCAGTTAAGTTAAAAGAATTCAAAAATCAATTAAATATTATTCTTAGGTAGGTCTTGTCTAGGGTTAGTGATCGTTAGCGTCTTGCGTTTCCACGTGTTCGATACTCGGACTTCCTAGGTTTATACTACTTGCGATCGGTACACTTGCCGGTTGTGTGTGGTTTTAGGATTTTCGTTTTATATTTAAAGCTTAGTTGTGAGGGTCATTGTTATAGGGTTATCCGACGCACATCAAGTTTTCGGCGCCGTTTCCTGGGATACGGTTTTAGGCGTTTTGAGAGCGACTCGAGTTAGGACTTACCTTATGTGCTACTTGTAATTTTTTTTGTTTTATTTTGCTTATTTGTTAGAATAGTTTAGCTAATTTTGTTTATAATTTAATTTTATGCGACAGACTCGATCCCGAGGACCACCTGACACTGAAGCATTTCCCGAGCCAGAGAGAGAGTTTCGTGAGAGATGTCGTGCTGTTTCACCATCTTCTACTTCATCATCCGTTGACTCCGACGACAGGGATAGGATCATGGGTGACAATCCACCACCGAGGAGGACAGTTGCAGATCGGGCCCGACCGGCCAATGCTGGCGCGAGATCCAGCATCGTACCACCTGCCATTGGAGTTAACGCGAACTGGCAGATTCCGTCGAATATTCTGAACACCATTTCTCATTATGCTCAGTTCCACGGGTTACTTCACGAAAACCCGCATCATCATCTCACTCGTATCGCGCGTATCTGCGACACTTTCCATTTTGCCGGCGTATCTAAAGACGCCGTGAAACTCCGCGTTTTTCTGTTCTCGCTCATCGATAAAGTGAGTCTGTGGCTCGAGTCCCTCCCACAGGGCTCTATAGCTACTTGGGCTGCCATGCAGACCCAATTTCTTGAGAAATACGATCCTCCGGCTAAGGCCGCTCGTCTACGTAATCAGATTCATTCTTTTCAGATGGAGGACAACGAGAGTTTCTACGAGGCATGGGAGCGTTTTAAAATATTTTAGCGTTGTGCCCGAACCACAGCATGCAAGATTGGGCAGTTGTCGAGAAGTTCTACAATGGAGTGACGTACGTGACGCAAAACATTCTTGACACGGCGGCGGGAGGAAATTTGCTGACGATGAAGGACCCGGATGAGTGCATCGCTTTGTTTAACGGGTTAGCTATGAGTGGTTACCAGCGACCACCCACCAAGGGTGGTAAGACCGTAGATTCTATTTCACATGGCATGCATTCGGTGGACACGACCACCGCACTCACGGCACAGGCAGAGGCGTTAACGCAGATTGTGAAGGATGTGCAGACGAAGAGCAGGTTGTGCGAGATATGCAGAGGAGGGCATGATACCGTTCAGTGCCCAGTCAATTCACAGGAGGAGGCCGTAGACTTGATAGGAAATCCAAACCGAAATCCAAATTCTTTCAATTCTTATAACTCGGGATGGAGATGCAATCCGAATTCCAACTAGAGGAGTGGCAATCAGTCCAGATTTCAGCAGCGTCAGAGTTTATTCTAGGATGCCGGTGAGGGAGCGAGCAGTGGGGAGAAGAAAGCCCACTTTGGAGGACATTATGGCGAAGCAGACGCAGATATTGTCACAGCTTATGACGCGAGAGGATTCCCGACATAAGGAGACCCAGGAGAAGTTTCGGGAGCACGAGCCGTTCATGAGGAATCAGGGAGCGTCGATTCAGAGTCTCGAGCGGCAGATGGGGAAGATAGATATTCGATTGAACAAGAGGCCGCAGGGTACCCTACCGAGTAACACCGAGCAGAACCCGAAGGGATTCGCAAAAGCTGTGACAACGAGGAGCGGTGTAGGGGCACGAGATAGGCCCGTGATTCAGGAGATGTCTAGAGGGAGAGTCGCCGAGGAGCCTGCAGTAGTTGTAGAGGAGCAGGTGGGTGAGGAGATTCAGATGGAGACTCCGCCAGCTCAGGTGCATCAGAGGAGCAGCCCAGGGAGTTCAGCACAGGCCGAGAGTCTACAAACCTAGAGTATCATACCCCGGGAGACTCCGTAGAGATAGAGATGAGGAGCAGAACTCCAAATTCCTTGATCTTTTGAAGCAGCTTCACCTTAATATTCCATTCCTTGAGGCACTCACTCAGATGCCTAAACATGCGAAGTTCCTTAAGGATATTCTTTCAAATAAGGAGAAGTTAGCTGAGGTAGCTTCCATCCCTTTGAGTGCTAGCTGTTCTGCTGTCTTACAGAGGAAGTTACCAGAGAAGATGGTCGATCCAGGGAGTTTCACGATTCCCTGCATCTTGAGTGATGATACGGTTATTCATGCGCTGGCTGATCTTGGTGCCAGCATTAATCTCATGCCTTATTCCGTGTATCGCAAGCTGGGCTTAGGCGAACTGACGCCTACTAGGATGAGTATCCAACTTGCTGATCGTTCTGTTAAATACCCTTGAGGGGTGGTCGAGAACATGCTTGTTCGTGTCGACAAGTTCATCTTCCCGGTGGACTTTGTCATTCTGGACATGAACGACGATGATAGTGTACCGCTTATTCTTGGCCGATCATTCCTTGCCACTACACAGGCGTTGATCGACGTCTGTGAGGGTAAGTTGATTTTGAGAGTTGGGGATGAGAACGTCACCTTTGACGTTCAACAGTCACTTAAACACCCCAAGTCTGCTAATGACTCCTTGTACTTTATTGATACCATCATGGAGCATGTTGGGGAGTTTTTCAGCGAGATATGTGAAGGATCTGCCTCGACACTCATATTCTCAGTAGGGACATTCCGGAGATTGAGATGGTTGCCATGACCGATCAGTCAAGGGATGATGACGCCGAGTCACATCACCCTGAGTCTGAAGTGTCTGCTGGGATAGTACGTGACGATCCGATGGACCGACCTTCTGCCGAGAGCCCCCCTCCTTCCTTAGAGCTTATGGAGTTGCCAGCCCATCTAGAGTACGCGTTTTTGGACGAGGAGAGGAAGTTGCCGGTTATTATTGCATCTGCTTTGATGGACTTCGAGAGAGAGAGATTGTTGAGGGTGCTACGAGAGCACAAGGAGGCCATTGCATGGAAGATTATCGACATTAAGGGTATTAACCCTTTGTTTTGCACGCATAAAATCCTCATGGAGGATAATGTCGTTCAGCCGCAGCGGTGGCTTAATCCGAAGATGCAGGAGGTCGTGAAGAAGGAGATTATCAAACTCCTTGATGCGAGGATCATCTTCCCCAAATCTGATAGTTCGTGGGTTAGTCCAGTCCAAGTGGTTCCTAAAAAGGGTGGCATGCTGTCGTCACCAATGAAAGGAACTAGCTCATACCCACTAGGACTGTGACTGGTTGGGGAGTTTGCATTGATTACCGCAGACTGAATGATGCCACGAGGAAAGACCACTTTCCTTTACCTTTCATCGATCAGATGCTGGAGCGTTTGGCATGTCAGCAGTACTACTGCTTCTTGGATGGTTTCTCCGGGTACTTTCAGATTCCTATTGCTCCCGATGACCCGGAGAAAACCACGTTTACCTGCCCATACGGCACGTTTGCCTATAGACGTATGTCGTTCGAACTGTGTAACGCTCCAGCCACATTTCAGAGGTGCATGGTGGCTATATTTCATGACATGATTGAAGACTCCATGGAGGTGTTCATGGACGATTTTTCTGTGTTTGGGAGCTCTTTCGATCAGTGTCTCTCCAACCTTGAGAGGAAGTTGGCCCGATGCGTTGACACCAACCTAGTCCTTAACTGGGAGAAGTGTCACTTCATGGTACGCGAGGGCTTTGTTTTGGGGCATCGTATTTCGATTGCGGGGATAGAGGTCGACCGAGCGAAGGTCGAAACCATTTCTAATCTTCCCCCGCCCACTTCTGTGAGATCCATTCAGAGTTTTCTGGGTCATGCTGGATTCTATCGCCGGTTCATTAAAGATTTTTCTAAGATCGCGAGACCCATGACCAAAATTCTAGAGAAGGATGCCCCGTTTGTGTTTTCTGAGTAGTGTATCAAGGCGTTTGATCTTTTAAAAGACAAACTCGTTAACGCCCCGATCATGATTGCTCCCGACTAGTCGCTTCTCTTTGAGTTGATGTGTGATGCGAGCGACTTCGCAGTCGGAGTGGTTCTTGGACAGCAGAAGGATAAGCACTTCCATCCGATTTACTATGCTAGCCGGACCCTGAATGGTGCATAGGAGAGTTACACCACCACCGAGAAAGAGCTTTTAGCTGTGGTGTTTGCATTCGATAAATTCAGGTCCTATCTTGTTCTATCCAAGACGATTGTGTACACGGATCATTCTGTCATTCGTTATCTCTTTAGCAAACAGGATGCTAAGCCACGCCTTATCCAATGGATCCTGTTGCTTCAAGAGTTTGATATTGAAATCCGTGATAAAAAGGGGGCCGAGAATGTGGCGGCCGATCATCTTTTGCGTCTTGAGGGAGCTGAGTTAGGAGAGCCGGGGGTCAGGATTAATGACCACTTTCCGACAGAGAGTCTCGTGTTTGTTTCGGCTCAGGATGAGGGTTATCCATGGTTCGCCGACTTCGTGAACTATTTTGCAGACGGGTACTACCCGAAGATGCCTTACCAGCAAAAGAAGAAATTCTTTGCTGATGTTAAGTTTTACCTGTGGGACGACCCGTATCTTTTTCGTATAGGTGCTGACCAGTTGATCAGGAGGTGTGTTGACGTTAAGGAGGGATGGCAGATTCTAGACCATTGCCATGTTGGACCGACAGGAGGTCACCACGGTGCGAGTTTGACAGCGAAGAAGGTTTTTGATTGTGGATTTTATTGGCTTTCGATTTTTAAAGATGTGCACGCGTTTGTGAGGAGTTGTGATCGTTGCCAGCGTGTTGGCAACATTTCGTCGCAAAATGAAATGCCCCAAAATGCTATTTAGGTTTGTGAGGTTTTCGATGTTTGGGGCATTGATTTCATGGAACCGTTTCCATCTTCGCATGGGAACAAGTACATACTCATGGCGGTAGATTATGTTTCGAAGTGGATTGAGGCCAAGGCCTTACCCACGAATGATGCCCGAGCTGTACTCCGTTTTCTCAAAAGCCTTTTTGCTCGTTTTGGTGTCCCGAAGGCGTTGATCAGTGATAGAGGTACTCACTTCTGCAATGTGCAGATGGAGAAGGCGTTGCGACGCTATGGGGTCACCCATCGGCTTGCAACCGCCTACCACCCACAGACTAGTGGGCAGGTAGAAATGAGTAATCGGGGGATCAGACGTATTCTTGAGAAAACGGTTGGTTCGAATCGTCGGGATTGGTCCGACAAGTTGGATGATGCGTTGTGGGCCTTCCGTACAGCCTGCAAAACTCCTACCAGTTCCACACCGTTTCGGATGATTTATGGGAAGGCCTGCCACTTGCCTGTTGAGTTAGTGCACCGTGCGTCGTAGGCCCTACAGAGGGTCAATCTTGATATATCCGCCGCGGAGGCCACTCGGTTCCACCAGTTGCACGAGTTAGAGGAGCTGAGAGATCACGCCTACGCCCAGTCGTTCAGGTATAAGGAGCGGACAAAGGAACTGCATGATAGAAAGTTGAAGGGTAACATGCAGTTCAAGTGTGGGGATTTGGTCTTATTGTATAATTCCCGGTTGAGGTTATTCCTGGGAAAGTTGAGATCTCGATGGTCGGGACCGTTCACGGTCACTGAGGTTTTCCCGTATGGCATGATTGAGATAGAAGATAAAGGCGGGAAGTTTAAGGTGAACGGTCATAGACTGAAGCACTACATTGGCGAGCCGGTGACTAATCAGACGATCGAGGTATTCTACCTTGAATCGCTCTCCAAGACGTAGACGTGATGGATGCACCACTCGGGAGACTGCCCGAGTTGTAGAGTTTGTATTTTTGTTATATGTTTGTACTAGCTGTTTTATTTGTTTTGTCTATTTCAGGACATTCCAAGATGAAACCGCTCATACTCAATCTCCATTCGAGTCGGTCGATTTAAGGAGTGTTCTTTTATTGAATGAATAAATTATATATATATATATATATATATATATAAAATTATAAAAACCAAAAACACAAAAATATGTTTATTTCTATATGTTTTTGTTTTCCATGTTGTACGCCGCTACATGCGAGCGAGTTTGAGTTTTGCAGGTTATATTATGCGCATGGTAGCTACGATGGCGTCTTGGAACAGGTTCTCGCGAGGTTGCGGCCGCGAATGAAATGCTATATGGTCGTTTGGGTACTACACAGCTATTGATGATTCTGCACACAAACCAGGGGAGTAACCCGTTCTTTGTTTTAGTCTTGTATACTTTATTTTTATTTTCTGTTTTATTTTTATTTTATTTTATTTCTTTTCCTTGTACTCATCGAGGACGATTTCGTTCTAAGTGTGGGATGGGGTTTATTTTACTTAGTTGTAGGAAAATTTTTGAAATATATATATATATATATATATATATATATATATATATATATATATATATATATATATATATAATAAAAAAATTTGAAAAAAATAGTCCCTAGAAATTTGTTTTCTCTACGTTAAACAAAAAATGATATTATTACCGAGTAGTGGTTATTTTATAAATTCTTTGTGGTTTCAAAAATATATATATAATAAATAAGAACAGTACCCATTAGACCCGCACGTAATGTATGGCAACCGAACGGTTTAGACTCAGTAATCGATGTGTCGGTAGGCTCAGCCTTTGAGAATGAAAGGGCGGTTTGGTTGTTGACCTAATTGAACCTTTTAAATGGCCTGACGTTAGTGGGAAACATCTTAGGGGTTTTGTTTGTTTAACTAAACTCGTGACAGGACTGGAATGAAAAGCCGGGTCATACTCAAGCCTCGAGTCACATGATCGTCTGTATATTAGTTGTTTTATCTTTTGTATTTATTTCTATTCATGCAAAGCCATGTACTATGAGTATAAAAAAAATGCAGAAAGCCAAAAGGCAGAAAAAAAAAAGAATGCATTTGTAATTGTGTGCACTTGAAAGAGAGCTAGAGTTTACAGTTCGTATATGAGTCGAAATGTTTTAATCATGTGGCAATAGGTTTAAGTCAAGTTGGGGTGGCTCGGCCCGGTAAAACCATAATGGAATGGGTGAAGTGGCAGCAGGGCCTTTAGGTGTGGGTTCAACTTAGTCATACAAATTAATAGAATTATCACGCCTTATTTGTCTCGGTAAGTATTAGGGGCATGGGTTTAAGTGGACAGCAATACCGGCAATCGACCTGATCTAGCTTATTAGGTGAAAGTTGGAAGAAAATATTTGGGAAACGGGTCACTTGTTCTGTTACTTTAAAAAGAATATATATATATATATATATATATATTATAAATAAATAAATAAATAAAACCAAGAGTTGTCGGTTGAACTCGGATATGATCCTGTGTAGTATTCTTTTTCAAGGACGAAAAGTCTTAAGTGTGGGGATATTTGATGTGTTGTAAAACACACTTATTTTCCGCACCTTTTATCTACGTATTATATTATATTTTATGTATTTTGACTTGTTTTAGATATGTTTTACATATTATTCTTTATCTTGTAGGCTATGGGTCAAAGATTGAAGAAACCGAGCTTCTTGAGCAATTTACGAGCCTTTTACGCATACGATTTCAAGAAACAACTCAAGGCCCGGCCCGATTACATGTTATACAAGCCCATGTCTTACACTAATCAAGATATAAAAAAAAAATAAAAACCCTAAAGCCCATTCACTGGTTGCGATCGGACAGAAGACAAGGGAAAAAAAGAAAGATTTTTTCGGCTAGGGTTTGATCGTGTGAAGGCTAAGGAAGGAAGAAGAAGCAAGAACCAAGCCTCGGGGACGTTTCTCATCAGTTGTAGCAGCCAAGAACAGCCCGGAATTCATCCATATCCTTTCTTTTCATAACATTGTTCTTCATCTTTTTATACTTGTCCAATTGATTACTAGTTTTGCAATTGATTGAAAGATTGAAGTGGTTATGAGTAGGATTGATTGTTGAATAATTTTTGAGATGATTGGCATGAGTTATAAGATGTTTTTATTGAGTATTTGCTGCTGTCCAAAAATTATGCTAGGCTAAACTTGTCAGTTCTACCTAGGAATGATGATTATTGTTAGTGTTTGATGAGTTTTATGGATTGTTTGATTGATAGACTTTAATTGTTATTGTAAAGTTTGATTTAGACATGAAATAGGTTGTGTTTAAGGGCTGGAAATTTTGGTCATTCATTGCTTAAACCCCTTGTGTCGGTTAATTAGTTTTGTGTTGATTGATCGGTGCATTGTTTGATTCAAGACTTTATGTTTAGGGTTTGTTTGCGGTAGGTACAACCGTAGGGTTTGGTTGCATGAATTTCAGGTTAAAGTACAGTGGTTAAACATGTTCTTGGAGACCGAGAGGTGATAAGAAGTTAGGGTTATCTGATTATCTTTGCATGCTAGAATAAGGATTGCGCGAGAGCGGGTTTGTTTCTTGTCAGGTTTAGGTGTTTTGAGCGACTAGTTGATATAGTTTAGTTTAAGTTAAATTGTTCCTCTATTCTTGGTTGTGTAGTATTCATTGCCATTAGGGTCAAGTGTTGGTGAGATCGAGAGGTGAGTCAACATTAGAACACGTTAGCAATTGTTTCCCGCTTTGGTCGTTTTAGTCGATTTTGAGTAGTTTAGGCTTGTTGAGTGAGACCGAGAGGTAATCCAGTGAGCCCGAGCGATCCTTAGTCGTGTCATCTTTAGGGACCGGTGTCTTGATGTCATCCAATCCATTAGCTTGTTAGGCCTACAGTTTGATTCAGACCTAGGTAGATGTTTTTCTCCATCCGAAGTTAACACAGTTAGTTCCCCGTTAAGTTTTCTATGTTAGGTAACTTTTGCCAGCCAGTTAGGTTAGTTCAGTTAAGTTAAAAGAATTCAAAAATCAATTAAATATTATTCTTAGGTAGGTCTTGTCTATGGTTAGTGATCGTTAGCGTCTTGCGTGTCCACATGTTCGATACTCGGACTTCCTAGGTCTATACTACTTGCGATCGGTACACTTGCCGCTTGTGTGTGGTTTTAGGATTTTCGTTTTATATTTAAAGATTAGTTGTGAGGGTCATTGTTATAGGGTTATCCGACGCACATCATTGCTCTTTAATACCTCATACTCTCTTTGATCCCGGGCCTCCTTTTCAATTCTTTTATTACTTCTCTCAGCCTCTTTAAATACATCCTTTCCTTCATCATTTCTCTTTTTCACTTTTCTACATATTCTGCAACATCATCAACAAGAGTATTCTTATACATTCTGTCAAACATGTCAAATGATTATAGAATGAGGAAGGTAGGTCTATGTCCGGCTTTCAATGGAAATTCTCTTTTAGACTCTCTGTTCCTCCATCCATCAGCCTATTGTGCAATATTTTCTTTGAACATTCTCTGTAGATATTTCAGATCATATTTGAGGCTCAACAGATAAGCTCTATCTTCTTTTTCTTTGTCATCAGCCTTCTTTGCCCTTTCTTCTTCTTCATCAATCTCCATATGTTCGTGTAGATTGTGTAGAGCTCCAAGCATGGGTTCTTCAGTTTGAATCATTTGTGGCTCTTCAACAATCTTGGACTGTTTTTCTCTTCTAGTTAGACTTTCCTCGTAGACTTTTGTCTCTTTGCTTTGGGGATCTCAGTTTCTGATGTTTCTTTTCTTTTCATGGACCCCCTAGCCTCAAGTTCTTGCTCAGTTATGACTGGTTCAGTTACTATGGGTCCTCATTCACATTGCCCGGTTCATCATTAAAGATTTCTTCAATTCTGGGTTCTTTGATATGAAGCTCTTCATCAATCACTTCATCAATCCTAGGCTCTGGTTTATCTTTTAATAGCAGCTGGCTTGTCTTCTAGTGTTCTTTTCGTTCTGCTACTTGAGCCCTTGTTGCCGCTAGTAACATCTCAGAAAAACCCATATTTATCTTGGGTTAAAGATGTCAAATTTGAAAGTTGAGGGATTAAAAATAATCTCAAATACAAGTAAGGGAAAAATGATATAAGAAAAATAAAAACATCTTATGTTAAGAAAGTAAGAAAAATTTCATCCCACGTGGAAAGATGGAAGAAAATGGAAGCATTCCATATGAGTATAAATAAGAAATAGAAGTTCATCCCACATGGAAACTAGAAAAGAAATGGAAACTCTTTATAAGGAAGCAAGTTTTCATAATAATGTTTTAATATGGTTAACTACTCACCATTGTCCTAGCGGAGGGTGCGAAGCACCCGACACGCAAGCGGACGGACTCGGACTCGGACTCGGGCGATGGGCGTAATGTGGCGTTTTGATGGTGCACTTTGCACTTCGCATCGTCGCGAGCCGCATAAGGGCCGCTTTTGTATTTTTGGAAAATGGAAGTATGATCAAGAAGTGACAAGTTATCAAAAACAAAGGGCTAAAAATGAAAAATCTGAATTCCAGGACCCATCGCGCTACGCGATGAGCCCAGGAACAAGACCATCGCGCTAGGCGACGGTCTATGATGACGCAGCAACACGTGTCGCGACGGGAGGACATGTGGCAAACACTAGGGCTAAGTCAGCAATCATGCGTCAATCGTCTGACATCGCACTACGCGATGCCCTAGAGAAAGGGACCATCGCGCTACGCGATGGTACCCAAACTCGGCTATAAACGGGGGGGGGGGGGGTTCACGGCATTCACATTTCACACCAAAATCACACACTACTTTTCACATAGTTAGTCTCGGGAAGCGTGCCGACCTCGTGAAACGTGCCAAGCTCCGAAGCTCTGACGGTTTAAGCTCTAGTACGCGATATATAGTAGAAGTGCCGCTCGATCAGTCATAGGAATTTAACTCCGAATACCCATGCGAGGTAGGGGTTCTGATTAAGTTATTATTTTATTATTATGGCTTAGACCATAGTCGGGGGTATAGCCCAAACCTTGATTACTGATAAGCATAATATAACTTTTCATAAGCAAAGGTTATAGACAAATTTTAGTTTCTTCATGATTAAGAAATGTAAGCATTTTCATACAACGATTATAGATAAAGTAATGTTTCTTCTGGAAGAAGAAACCTGGTATAGATGTTTATTCATGAAGAAGAAACCTGGCATATAACTGATAAATAACAAAAGGACTGAAAGTCCAAAATGTTTTATACAAATAAATGATTTGTCAAGGTCAAAGCTATGCAAAACCAGACTTAAAATCTGCTGCTCAGACCAAGAGTCTGCTAAACTGAATCAGACGTAACGTCTGCTAATCAGACCAAGAGTCTGCGGAACTGAATCAGACGTAACGTCTGCTGATCAGACCTAAAGGTCTGCTGATTAATCAAAAATTATATTTATACAAACCTATTACAAATATAGGTTAACAGCATACTGACAGGAAAGGTTTTCAAACGTCACCAAACTGACAACACCAGGTGAATACGTTAAACCTTTTGAACTGATTTCACTCTTGTAGTAAACAGGTTGTTTATTACAAAGAGTCTGGTAAATGTTTGCATGAGATTTCGTGTCTCTAAAATCGTTATAATACAAAATAGATAATAAAAGCAACTCAGACCGAATACACATGTGTCTGGATCCAAACATAAATGATAATTGGCATACAAAACCAAGTCAGTCATAACCGGTTCTCCAACAGGGTCACTAGCCTAGGGGAAGGCTGTCTCCGAACAGGGGCTATGTACTCGGGGAACCTTTGAATTGTGTGTGTAGGGCAGTGGTACAAATCCCGGGAATGGACAGGCATTCTTGCTGAGTTTGTGAAACAGAAAACTATGTTTGTATTTAACGACTGTTATAAACTATTTTATTGAGTCATCGATTCACTAGCTTTGTGCTGACATATTTTTCCCTCACATTTCAGGGAAACTGTAAATGATAGAACTGACAGGCAAGACTGATAGAAGATTGGAGACATAGTCATTAGAGGTGATCTGATGGCTCAAATAGTTTATTCAAAATATTAAAACAATTATATTTTGGAATGACATGTATTTGAAATATCAAAAGGGGTATTCAACTCCCAAGTATTCAATATAATATTTTACCTAAAAAGACTTCCGCTGATATTTTATACAAATATTCAAATGGGTATTCTAACCCGATAGTTTATAAATGATTATTATATTTTAAAGACTTCCGTTGAAACAAACCCGCAACTCTTATATATTTTCAAAACAGATACCAACTAACGGGTGTCGCACCTAGGCCCTAAGTCGGGGTGTGACACCGCTGCCACAGTCTCTGGTGCATACTCATTTGGATTCAGAAGAATGTCATAGTGTATTCTGAGCATGACCAGTTGGGCAATAAATTTTATATATGTGTTTCATGGCATTTTTGATCTTTCATTCTTTTCAGGTTCAACTCTAACACCTAGACCAAATTCAGTTTGAGTTTCATGCTCAGGCTCAGGCTGTGCAGGTTCGGGCTCATCAATAGTTTGTGCTATTGGAGTTTGTTCTTCAGATTGTTTCCTTTTCAACGCCTCCATAGCTGGCTCTATGGCCTCATCAGCCAGCTTTTTCAATCTCTCTTCCTCTTCCTCTTTCTTCATGGCAATCAGTGCCTCTAGCACCTCTTGAGGAACCTCCTATTCTTCTTCTTCGACCATCACTCTGTCTCTTTCTTGATTAATAAGATTGATCACTCTTTGAACAGATTCAACCTCAGCTATGTCTGGATCCACTACATCATCTCTTTGCAACATATCATCTCCAAATTGTATTTTGTGGGCTGATTTGGGATGTAAATATTCATCGGTAAGAGCAATCCCTTTCCCCTTTTGTTTTATTTTTACAATCTGTTCTTGGGCTTTTTCTTCTTTCTCTGACTCCCCCTCATCCAATGCATCTTCCACATATTCTTCATTTATCATCTCTAGAGCATTGGAGGTCCCCACTTCAGCTTATTCTTCACTGGCCTCATCATATTGTTCATTTAAGCATTTTAGATCATCTGCTTCTTGATTGATATTCTCCCCTTGTTTTGGTGCATCTGAGGTCTTCTCAACCTCAGCCTGCTCCAGGGTTTGAATCCTGAGTAGGGCTTGCTGTAGAGCTTGCTCCAGTGCCAGGTTCTTCTTCTCTAGGAAAGCATTTTTCTCTTTCAACACTATATTCTCAAATTCCAAATTGGCATTTTCATTTATGAGAGTATAGACATTTGGGCTTGAAGTTGGGGTTTCTTGAGTAGGTTTAAAGGCAGGCTCAGAAAATTGTTCACTAGATGATGTTTCAGGTGATGGCACATTGTAAGAGACGTTTGTATCTTGGGCAGGTTCATGTACAGAGGAGGTTGGTGGTGTAGGAACAAGTGTTTGTTGAACAGATTGAGCAGGTGGTGACAAGGGTGGTGAGAAAGTAATTGGTTCATGGAAGGTGGTGACAAGGGTGGTGAGAAAGTAATTGGTTCATAGATTGGTGAGATTGATGGTGTTGGGAATGTTGTGTCTTGTATGGGTTCATGACTTGAGTATATTGGTTCTGTGGTGGCAGGAGACGAGGGAATGTTGTGAATGTTGTGTCTTGTATGGGCTCTGATACCACTTGCCAGGACCGTAAATCGGGTGCAAACCTGAAGTAGGTTGACAAGAACACACAGATCTGATTAACCCAAAGGTCTATTGAACATTCCAGCGGAATCAAGATATTCAATAGATGGCAACGAAGGTATGAGATAATGACAACGAAACAATAAAATATAGTCGGTAAGAACAACATAAAAGTCAAAGATTCACTGCATTTAATATATCATTCAATGAAACAGTGAAAGGAATGTCTAGGGTTTCGTGATGGCGGCGGCGGCTGTACGAGGAGACAAAGGGAATATTCGTTAGAATGTTTTTCTCTCGTATTCCGTTCCTATCCACGCGTCCCTAAAATGGAAACCTAGGACGCTATTTATATCCCCTGACAT
>NW_027499610.1:0-71694 GCF_021521415.1 Bidens hawaiensis | reverse complement strand
AAATCCCGTGGTAAAGAGGCATGTTGAATGTTGAATGTTGAATGTTGAATGTTGAGCCGTGATCGGGGTCAAATATATTACTCGGGATGTACCCGTGGTGGAGAGGCCTGTATCACGTGCTTGGATGTGTAAGCTGTGACCGAGTCAAATATATTACTCGGGTTTGACCCGTGGTGGAGAGGCTCGTGTCACATGCTTAGGTCTTACCGCATCCGGGTCAAATATATTACTCGAGTCTCGACTCGTGGTGGAGAGGCCCGTGTACGCGTGTTCGATGGTGAATGTATTATTTGGTGAGCTATATTAATTATTTTACTATTATTCTCTCTATTGTTTAGAACTATCATTTTTAGATAAAGTATGAAATATTGTTTACGAAAACTTGAACTCACTCAGCTCAAGCTGACTTTGTGTGTATGTTAGTTTGACTTTCAGGTTAAGGATTGGAGGTTACCGCTTGGACGTCCTGGAGACTACTCGGAAGGTTGAAGGCATTTCTGGTCAAGGATTTCAAATAAAATGGATATTTTATTTACATTCGATTTTGGACACTTGTACCCATGTTTGGGATTTTTAATACTTCAACGTTTTCCGCTGTTACTCACTCTGAATTGGTTTTAAATACAAAGAATTGTTTGGTTTTAAATTTTTGTGAAATTGTGGATGTGATTACCAACTGTAGGATTCCCGGGATTCGGGGGTCTTACAAGTTGGTATCAGAGCCATGGTTCGAGGGATCCGAGCATTCTTGAATGCTTGGACTCGAACTATAAAAGAAAGGACTAGAAATGGCAACCGCGAGTAGCTGCACGCCAAGAGGTAATTTTAATTTTTTTAGTCATTCTTATAAGTTTTAAATTTTTATTATGTGCATAAATTGCTTAAGTGTTAGATGGGATGCTAATATGGTTAGGGGCAGGGGTTACTTAGGATGGACGGGTAAACTAAACAATTAATAACACTTGATCAACGTTATTAGCGGTTTACCATTACCTTACATGTTCTAAACACCACTTGTACTTGACCGTGTTAAAATTCTATCTTTGTAGGGATAAGTCATGGTTAATACTTGTACTGCTAAGAGAGGTGGCCCGAATGTTCGCGGCCATGGTCATAAGCCGTGTGCCGAGGCGGAGAGTGAGATTCCTACATCCCAGCAGGAGGAAACCCTGGTTCAAGAGGAAGGGGATAACCCCGCCTTAGGTTCTGCTATACACGCAGCCATCACAGATGAGGTTTATTAGGTTCTTCAGAGCGTTATTCTCGAGATTGTTGCTGAGGCGGTTAGGGTTGTAAAAGAGTCAATGGTTGGAAAGAGTGTGGATAAGCAGGGAAAAGGACAAGAGACTCAGGTTGAAGACGAGGTGGTGGTGTCCAGTGAGAAGGAGGAAGAAGTTCGTGCGTTTAGTGTGTCTTCTAGAGATTGTTCGTATGGGGATTTCAAGAAGTGCGACCCTCCCACTTTTGATGGTACTAAAGATGCGTTGGCAGCTCATCAGTGGGTTAGGGAGATGGAAGCCGTATTGAGGGTTAGTAAGTGCAAAGAGGAGGATATGGTAACTTACGCTACTGCCTCGTTTCGTTCTGAGGCGCTGTGTTGGTGGGATAATCTAGCTCAGGCTATGGGTAATCGTTCTATTAGGAGGATGTCTTGGGAAGGGTTGAAACAGTTGGTTATCGATCATTTTTGCCCTCCGCATGAAGTAGATAAGATGGATCAGGAGTTCTTAGTTTTAGAAGCGGGTGATATGTCACATCGAGAGTATACTACAAAATTCAACCAGATGGCTCGCCTATGTCCCGATCTAGTTACACCTGAAAATAAAAGAATCAAAAAGTACGTGAAGGGTCTACCGGTAGATGTTCGTAGGGGTGTGGTGACCACCGGCATGAGCTCTTTCCATTCGGTGGTTACCCTAGCAGGTACATTGTATGAATAGAGAGAGATGGTGAGCCCAACTGAATTTGGAAAGGATTGGAAACCAAGCTCTAACTCCAACGGCAAACATTATGGGGGCAGTGATTCTGTGTCGACTGGGAAGAAAACAAGGACAGAGACGTCGGATCGTAAGAGTAAGGGGTATAGCGATGGATGCAGGAAGTGCGGGAAGCCGCATCGGGGGGAATGCAGGCCTGGGGCTATGCCTTGCTTTCGTTGTGGGGAGACTGGACACGCCAGCTATGAGTGCCCGACTTTGATTTGTTTCCGATGTAGGGGGTCTGGACATTTAGCGTCAAATTGCCATACCAATAGGGCGGGGGAGTCCGAGCAGGGGACTTCCTCGAGGGGGAAAATGGAAGAGAGACCGAAGGTTAAGGCGAGTGCCTTTAGTATCTCGACGAAGGAGTCAAAGGATGACACGGACACCATTTCAGGTAACCCTTGTGATCATTTTATTTGTTGCATTGCGCTGTCTATTTATCTCCCTCTCGAATGCTTTCGTATGTAATCGTTTGGCTAGGAAGTTGTACGATATCTTTAGTAGGGGTACTATTTATACCCGTTCTGTGTATGATGATGTGATGTTTTGAATTGTCGCAACCCGCGCTTGTTCCTGTGTAGCGGGATTCGGGGACGAATCCCATTCTTAGGGGGGTAGACTTGTAACGTCCGTAAATTTTTGATAAAAAGGTTTAACCTGGTAGTGTTGTGTACACCTTCCGGGCTTGACCCGGCATTCTTTCGAGGGCTCCTTGACCACCCTCGAAAACGTTTCTCACTTAACTTTTCTTCCAAGTTCAACCATTAATAAAGTGGAGGGGCCAGAATGTTAATTTGTTATTATATATTATATAAAAAAAATTAAAACCTAACCCAACCCTAGGTCCGATCGGCGCAACCCCCACCACCCTTCTCTCTCGTTTTGCATGCAACTCAGCCACCATCCAGCCTCCCAAAGTTCATTCCAGGTCGGTATTATATGTATACAACTCTTTTTCACCTTAATTCATCCTTATGGCGCGTTTATTCGTCGAAATTCGGTTGTTTTTAGGCTTGTCGGGTGGCTGTCCAATTGGGCAGTTTCGGGGCTGTTTCGGCTAAGGTTTTTTGCACCACAAACTTCCTAGGTATGTCACTTACAACATACTAAAATTTCATGGCCAATGGAGGTGTTTAGGTCGGTCAATCGATTTTAGTTCGAAAACTAGGGTTTATCGGGTGTAGAATTGGCAATTATTGAGTTTGATACGTTAACCTGTTGGGTTGGATTTTCTACAAGGAAGATTGGAATCTTCTCAACCTCCTCAGATTCGGCTAAGTATGGAATTCGAGCAAGCCCAGACGATCGAGCATGGTTTTTACTACTTCGAGCAAGGTTCTGAACCTTAAATGGTTGATTCTTCTAAGTGTTAAAGGCTTCGAGCAAGCTACACTTCAACGAGTAAGAGTATTCTTCTATCGAGCATGGATTGCCAATTGAGCAAACAGCTTGATCATACAAGTTCTTGCCAAGTGTTACGAGCACAGGATGATCGAGCACATGGAAACGATCATGGATGCAATAAGAGGATGTCACGTGAATCAAAGCAAAGACTTCGAGCACAGTTCAGTTACCGAGCAAGATTTACATCCGAGCATGCTAAAGATTGCTGAATAAGAAAAAATGAAGACATCAAGAAGAATGAGCTTGCTCGATGGACTAGTTCGAGCAAAGCATGGACAAATCAAGAGAAATGAAGCTTACTCAAAGGGAATATGTATTCTTCGAAAGAGAATATATTCCAAGTAAAGTCTGCTCGAGGACATTCACCGAGCACACCTAGTATAGGAAGTTTGCATCGAGCAAGGTATGTACCTTGCTCGAGGACTGTAACACTTGTATTTGATTTGTCTTTCATTATGTAATGTCTAAGACTTCTAGAAGGAATGTCAAGGTCTATATATAGACGTCCTAGGTTACCTTTAGGGTACGGATTTCGAGACGGAACATAGGCTGGCATGCACTGATTACGAAAACATTCCATTTTGTTCATCTTACAATAGCCGCCGCCGTCACACAAAACCCTAGACATTCCATTCACTGTTCCATTGACGTATCATTAAATATAGTGAATCTTTGTCTTCGAAAGAGCCTTTACTGATTATCATTTACTGTTTTGTGTTTGATATTCGTTCACAATCCTTCATTCTCAATCATTAGATATCCTGATTCCGCCGGGATATTCAATCGGTCTTTGAGTATTCGAGTCGGTGTGATCTTGTCGAACCTTTGCTAAGGTTTCACCCGACTGTCGGTCCTGACAAATGGTATCAGAGCTTGAGGAAGCTCACTGAAGACCATGGGACTGAGGGTTTGTGAAGAAGCTTAAAGATTCACTGTGCTTTGCTGCTAAAAAAAAAAAAAAACTCAGATCTGGTGAAATGGAAGACCAGAAAGTGTCAACCAACAAGATTCCAAGGCTGCTTGGACAAGAGAACTTCATAAAATGGAAGGTGCTATTTGAAGCTGCAGTGAACTATAACGATCCAGAACTTTGGATGGCTATCACTGAAGGGAACTATGTTCCTTCAGCAGCTCCAAACAACAACGCTGCGGTCGATTTGAGAATGAAAAAGAGTGATGATAAAGCTCTGTCAATGCTGAAGTTGGGGCTTTCATGGGAAATTTTAACCACTGTAAATCATCATAAAAACGCAAAGGATATGTATGATGTAGTGATTGAAATGTATGAAGGAAACACTGAATTGAGAGATATTAAGAAAGACCGACTGAAGCAGCAGTTGGACAGATTCAAGTTTAAGGAAGGAGAAAGGCTGAAGTCAGTGTTACAAAGGTTCATGACCATTGTAAATGAAATAAGGACCACTGATCTGCAGATTTCCGATTTTGAGCTTAACAAAAAGCTTCTGTCATCTCTATCTGGCGAATGGTATACTGTAAGCAAGTTTATAAAGGAAAAGGCAAGTTTTCCTAACTTCAAACTGGATAATGTGATTGCCTTTCTTAAGGCTGCTGAGCATGAAATGATTGAGAATCATATGATTCGAGAGGACAAGCCAAGCTTTCAAATGAACAATGCTCTTGTGGCACCCATGGACAACCTCTCAATCAAGAATCAACAGCCTATTGTTGAGGAACCTTCAGAAACCAACTCATCTTGCAGTAATCAATCAAGATTTAATGTTCAGTTGATTGAAGATGAAACTCCATCTCCAGCAAATGGGCAAACTACTTTCATGCATCACAACCAAACTCAAGGAACAGATTACCAGGCATTATTCTCAATGTTCACCGAGTCTTACCATGCCTTTGTGGCCAAGAATCTGATAAACACAAGCATCGTGCAAGAAGACTTAGAACAGATAGATGCTGATGATTTAGAAGATATGGACATCAAATGGCAAGCGTCTATGTTGGCAGTAAGAAGCAAAAGGTTGTATAACAGAACTGGCAGAACCAGTTTCAATGGACCCAATGAAAGGATAGGATTTGACAAATCTAAAGCCATCTGTTATAACTGTCAACAACCGGGACACTTTGCAAGGGAATGCAACATGCCAAGGCAGTCTGGCAATCAAGTTAACCAGAATCAGTTCTATCAGAATCAGAACCAAAACTTTCAGCAGCAAAAGAATCAAATGCCCAACCAAAATCCCTATCAACACCAAAACAGAAACCAGCAACAAACCTTTCAACCTCAGAGAAATAATCAGATGCAGGTTCACACAAATCAAAACAGACCATCTCAAAATGTTGTGAACTAGCAAAGGGATCAAGGGAATGTAGTTGTTACAAGGGTAGCTCAGGATGGAGAGTTTGACTGGAGTAATCATGCTGCAGAAATGGAGAAAGCAAATGTTGCATTCATGGCCAAAATTCATGACAAGGCTGAATCTTCCAACACTAAGGTACATTCTGATACTTCTATTTCTGATCTTCTTGCTACAATCGATGAATTAAATCAGGAGGTTGGAAAATGGAAAACTGAATGTGGAAGGAATGATGTCTTTCTGAATGTGTATGAGGCTAGTGAGGCTACATATGAAAGTCAAATCAAGGGATTGGAGGACGATTGTATGGTATCGTATCAAGCTCAATCCAGAATGAGAATTGAGATAGAAGGACTAAAGAAGATGTTTGCTAAAGAAAAACTCAAGAATGCAGAGTTGTTGATTGAAATGGAGTTTTTGAAAAACCTTGTCTCTACAGGAAACATTATTGGTCATGTTGACAAAATGACAGAGGAAGAGAAGTACAAGAAGGTACCACCACCTTTCTGTGACAGTTACCCTTTGAAAGTTGATAAAAAGAGCAGAAGTGAGTATCTCAAACAGTTCAAAAATGTGTTTGATGATAAGCCTGAATTTATCAAGCAGTATGATGATGTGATTGTAGATCAGGATGGAGAATTTGTGATGAAACAGACTGATAAGTCAGAAACTGTGATTGATGAACAGCCTCAAGGAGAGAAAAAGAAGTGGAGTGAATACTCCAATGAAGAAAAAAATTGTAGCTGTGGAAGCTCTATGTCATCAAAGGGGAAGAAGAAGAAAGGAGCAATTAAGAAGAAAAGTGACAAAATTCCTCTTCTGCCTCCTATTACATCAAAGGTGAGAAAGCACCATGATAGAATGAGAAGAGAGCATGTTTCATTTGATATATGTGCTAGACCACAGCAAGTCATCAAGAAGAGAACAGAACAAGTAAGATGCAAAGTGACAAAATTCCTCTTCTGCCACCCATGACATCAAAGGTAAGAAAGCACCATGAGAGAACAAGAAGAGAACATGTTCCATTTGATATATGTGCTAGACCACAGCCAGTCATCAAGAAGAGAACAGAACAACCAATTGAATCATCTTATGATCAGAGTCATCCACCAATCTACCCAGTCTTTTCTAATCATGAATTATTTGATGTTGGTGATGTGGATTATGCTCCAAGAAGAAGATATTCAAAAGAACAAGAGGTAAGCTCTTCAAGAATGCCACCAAGCTGAAGAATATTGTTTTTGTCAAAGAAAAATATCCACAAGGAATTGATCTCAGCAAGCCAATCAAGATGGATTTCTCCAACACTTTGAGTCCAAAGACATCTTTAGGATTTGACTTCCCTAAACCAAGTGACAAGATCAAGGACAAGAAACTCCTTGAAGATTTAGGAAGCTTTGCTAAAGTATTCTGCACGAAATGTGATGCATATGGGCATCACACTGACTCTTGCTGGATTCTTGAGGATGTTTTTGAAATTCCAGATGTGGTTAGTGGCTGTGACATGAAAAGATACAAAGAAATGTATGAGAGATACTTGAATGGAAATAAAAACCCATCTGAAGATAAGAAACATCAGCCTCTGTTGGAACACAGGCTCAAAACAATTTTGAAGATCAAAGAAAATGACCAAATCCTGACTACAACAGACAAGAACAAAAGGTCACCAAATGAAGAGAAAGCCAAGAGGAGACCAGGTGTTCTAAATGAAGAGATTGTGTTTAATGAGGAATTAAACCAGTTTGTTCTGTGTTTGTGAGTTCGGACTAGGCAATTAAGATTCGGATTTGGGTTAGGCTTAGTTTGATACAGGTTTTAGGTGTTTTTGGTGTGATTCGGACGAGTTGAAGTTTGAAATTGAAAGTCTGAACTGATGAAGATTCATTGGTTAAGATAAAGACTCATTCGCTAGGTTGAAGACTGGTTCGTTAAAGGATAAACTACCTATTCGTTCAACCCTAACTGTTCATTCGTTAAAATTTTAACCTTATTCGCTAAACATCATTCGCTAAACCCTATTCGCTAAACACTATTCACTAAACCTCATTCACTATTCACTCATTCGTTAAACCTCATTTGCTAGGACTCATTCGTTATCCATTCGTTAAGCCTTTCATTCGTGAAGATTGGTTAACGAATAGTAAAGTAATTCTCAGTTAACAAATTTCAGTCATTCGTTAAAGTGATTCGTTAAAGTAATCCACATTTAATGAATATCTCATTCGTTAAAGTAATTCACATTTAACGAATAGCTCATTCGTTAAAGTAATTCATTAAAATTCTGTCTCAGTCGTTACTGTGTCTATTCGTGTGAACAGTAAACGAATAAACTTTGAAAGTTTGACAATTTTAATCCCTGAAGTTTAAACAGTTGGTTCATTATGGCTGCTCAGAACGCGTCTTATTATGCGTTAGCGTCTCAGAACGTCTTATTGCAACAAATGCTGACCATGGACAATGAGATCGGTAGTCATAATAAATGTCCCAAGTTGTTGAAACTGTCGGATTTTGCTCGTTGGGAACCGAGGTTCCGTGCTCACTTGGGATCCGTGCATCCTAGTAGTGTCCGGTTTCTTGATGATGCATATTCAGCACCACTGATTGGTAATAACAATGTGGGATGGACTCCAAAACCATTTAAAGAATATGAGACTCAAGAGCTTAAGGATTTTGAAAGTGAAACAAAAGCATACTCGACTCTCACTATGGAATTACCAGAACATATTTTTCATCAATACAGTACTATCAAAGTCTGTGCTTCGTTGTTCACAACGTTGAAAACAAAAAGTTTGGGAAACACGCTTGAAAGCGAAAAGACTCTTGTGAAATTTCAATTCAGAAATTTCATTTTGATGAAAAATGAGACGGTGGAAGAAATGATTAACCGTTTTAGCCATCTGATTGTTGAAATGTCTAGTGTCGATCTTGAGCCAACAGAACAAGATAAGATCGATACTCTGAAGAATGTTCTACCTTCGTCTTACTCGACTTTCTTGTCCTTATTAAAAGAGAACGGATTCTTTCAGAAACCTGAACTTACAGCTGTGCAATTCATAAACAAGATTGAAGAAAGGGAATTTGATATCAAATGTCAAAATATGTTGAAGGAGAATCAAAACCATCAGTCTTCAACTCAAAACCCTTTACTTTATGGAGGTGCATTGCCAGCAAATAATGCTTCAAGTTCAGTGCCAATCAATGTGTTCTTTACTCAATCCCAAGAGGATTCTAATGTAAACAGTCCACCTAATGTATGTTTTATGGCTAGTGGTGCGACTACAAACTCAAATGCTTATGCATCAAGCTTGCCTAAGGTTAATCTGCAAGAAGCTGAACAACAGTTTGCTTTTGTGTGTGCATTCATGACTTCTTATGAACAGCTGGTTGGAAGCAAGATCGCTACGAGCGATCTCACAGATGAAGATTATGATCAAATCGACCCGAACGATCTTGAGCTAATGGATTTAAAATGGAATATGGCTATGATCGTTCGTAAAGTCAAAAGTTTATGCAACGAACGGGAAAAGATCTTCCTACGTTAAACAAAAGGGTCGGGTTTGATAAGCTGAAGGTAAAATGTTATAATTGCGGGGAATTTGGTCATTTTGCCAAAGAATGTGACAAGCCGAGAAAAGATCATTCTGGCTCACGCAATTCTGAATGTTCTTTAGGAAAGAATTCATCTGGTGGGGATAAGAGTAAATCTGTTGTATCTGGTGATCAAGACAAATCTTCTGATACTCAAGCTTTAGTGGTCATTGAAGTAGTTGATTGGTCTCAACGTTTGTTGGGAAATCAAGCAAACGTGCCTATTGTTGAATCAGTGGAGAAAATTGAAGATGCTAGCAGTGATAACTTATCGGAGGGAAGTAATTTGTCTGACTCTGAGACTGACGCTGATCAAAGTCTGTCGTCTCAAAATGAATCAATCTCTGTGAAAGCTGAATCTTATGCTTGTATGGCTAAGATTGATGAGGTATGTTTCCAATCTAAATCTAATTTATCTGAACCTTCATCAAATGTGAATGATTGTGCTGAATGTGCTGTATTAAAAGCCAAACTTGAAACAGCATTAACTCAGAACAATACACTCACAAAAGATCACTTTATAATCAAAGAATGCTACAAACAGAAGACAAAATTGCTAGAGTAATCAACTCTGAAAATTCAAAAATTGTCTGAGAAAAATCATGATTTTAAAACTAAAGTTCATTGTAAAATTATTGAAGTTGATCAACATTTGAAGGAGATTCTTCGACTCCGAACCTGTATTTCCAATCTGAAAACGAAATAATGGAATTGAATAATAAGCTTGGAAAAATTGGAGATTCTTCTTTTCTTTTGAATGAAATAATTGAGGTTAATCATTCACATAAGAAAAATGGAAAAGCAGGTTTGGGCTACGTCGAAATTCCACCTCCTTTTAAACATGATTACAGTAGCATTCCCGATGTGGAAAAAGTTTCAAAGATGTCTACTGATAAATCTGAAAGTGTTGATACAACTTGTCCTGCTTGTGAACCAATTCATATCGAAAGTAAAAAGGTTTTCACCAAAAACGAATTGGATGGTTCAATCAAGGTGTTGTCTGAACCAGATGTGATTGTCAAAAACAAAGATATTCCAATTGACAATCATATTCGGTGTGAACCCGAAGATTTTGAACAAGCAGTGTATGGTTCAAAGACTTCGGGTGTTTCTTCAAACACAACAAAAGTTCTTAAAGTAATTCCTATGGAAAAATCTAATGTATCTCAATCAGACAAGCCTTCGGTGTCTGATGAGGAGTTGATGCGATTCGTTAATCCTCAATTGAAATCATCGAATGGAAAAGTATTTAAATTAAAGGGTTTGTCAAAAGTGTTTTCTGACAAAGAAGTTCCTTTGGATCTTCTTAAACCTGAAATGATTGAAAGTGTATTTCAGGATGACACTTCACAAATGACTGAACTTGAACAAAAATTTTATAAATCAAAAATTGTTAATGTTCAAGAAAAAACCAAAAACTAATGTATTTAAACCTATCACGTTCATAAAATCGTCAGGTTTGGAAAATTCTTCGAATTTAACAAATCTTGAATTCTATAAGAAAAGAAATGGTTTAAAACACGAAACACCGAAGAAAGTTATAATTGAGAAACCCAAAGATGATACTCATAAATCTTTGCTAACAAATACTACATGTACTTTGCCACAAGACACTTTGGATTCTCGATTATGTTTCAAATGTGGTGAACCTGGTCATGTTTCTAAAAAGTGCAAAGCAAAGATTGATGATATCAATGACTCATCAACTCGAAAGATTCATTCATTATCAAATTTAAAAAAAATCAAGTTGATGAGTGTGTGATAATGTATTCGAATATCAATCCGAGAAAAGATGTTCTGGTTGATTCAATTAATGTATCGAGTAAATGTGTTGACCGTGTTCAACCCAACTGTTCAAACACTGATTCAGGAAGAATAAGTGATGGATACTTAAAGTAGAAAAACAAGAAACCAGTCACTTATTCTCAAGTACCGAATACGAGTGTTAAATTATCATGTTCTCCGAAAGTATCAAAGGGAGAGCCCAAGACTGAGGCTTGGGCTGCCTTTTTGAACTAATCATTTTACTTGTTTGTGCAGGGTACATCTCGATCCGTGTCTAATCACAAATGGATATTGGATAGTGGATGTTCTCGGCATATCACCGGCAACCTAGATCTTCTGAATAACATCAAATATATTCAAGGAGATTATGTTGCGCTGGTAACCAAGGAGGAATGATTACGAAAGAGGGAGAAGTTTCAAACGGAAAAGTAACGTTTGAAAAGGTTAATTATTGTGAGAAGGTGGATCATAATCTGTTGAGCATGTCACATATTTGTGATAAGAAATTTACCACCATATTCACCGACAAGGAATGTGTTATTCTTCAACCGGGATACACAATTCCTGAAGACATGGTTGTCATGCGATCACCTCGATCAAATGATATTTATGTACTTGACATGAGTTATGATGTACAAGTTTCGCCCTCAGCTACTTGCTTTGTGTCCAAAGCAACTGAGAAAGATTATATTCTTTGGCATAGACGCATGGGACACATCCACTTACGAAAGATGAACTTTCTATTGTCAAATGATTTAGTGAATGGTGTGTCACTCAAGAATTTCAAGTTCATCGATCATTGCATCGCGTGCAAGAAGGGGAAACAAAAGAAGAAATCACATCCAAGCAAGTCATTAAACACTATTGTTACTCCTCTGGAACGCCTTCATATAGATTTCTTTGGTCCGGCGAATCGTGCTAGCAATGCTGGAGATTTTTATTGTTAAGTAGTAACGGATGATTTTTCACGATACTCATGGGAGCCATTTATGGGATCGAAGGATCAGACTCCTGTCTTAATTCAGAATCTTATCACGAAGATCAAATCACTTTATAAACTGAAAGTGAGACGAATTCATAGTGATAACGGAACTGAATTTAGGAATAATTTATTGAATTTCTTCTGTATTCAGAAAGGAATTCATCGAGAATTCAGTGCACCTTATGTTCCTTAACAAAAAGGTGTGTCTGAAAGGAAAAATCGTACACTGATTGAAGCTGTACGTACAATGCTTGCTGATTCAAAGCTACCTGTTCAATTCTGGAACAAAGCTGTGAATACGGCATGTTATACACTGAATCGCGTACTAACGGTAAAGAAGCTTAAGAAGACAAGTTACGAGCTTCTGAATAATCGTAATCCGAACTTAAAGTATTTGGAGCCATTCGGATGTCCATGTACTGTTTTGAAGAAAGATTTTAGAAAGTTCGATGAGAAAGCTTTTGAGGGTAATTTCTTGGGATACAACTCTCCAAAGAAGCGGATTTTCAATATTTCTTCAGGTTGTGTGGAAGAATGGTATCACGTTGATTGTCAAAGTTATACGACTCCACCATCTGGTATTGGTCCCGATTGGATGTTTGATTACGATTGCTTATTTAATTCGTTTACATCAATGTTCGATGAAGTACCTGACGATGATGTCATTAGATCTTACTTGGAAGATCAGTGTCTTCCGAATCCAAGGTTTTCTTTGGTTGATGTAAATGACTCTCCTAATGTATCAAAAATGCCAAATGATGTTTCTGATTCTTCCGATGATACTGACTATGTGGATTCATCATCTGTAATGGTAGATGAAGCTCAAGAAACTACCGAGCCAATTCTAATCAGTGATGTTTCAACAATTGTCTCTGTAGACACAGCGGGGGAGAATATCACCAATTTGAGTGATAATGTATTTGTTCCTACAAATCCTTCTTTAAGGATTCATTCACAGCATCCACAGGTTCAGATAATTGGTGATGTGAATGACGGGGTTCGTACAAGGCACTAATTGGCTAATGTATGTGATGATCAAGCTAATGTTAATGTATCTCCTACTGAGGATTCGATAGTTTGTGCTTATGCGGATTTGCACTCTTTGGGTATTCTCAGTATCGCACAATACACCTACTTCCTATCACAGATAGAACCGACAAGTGTCGCAATGGCACTCAAGGAACCATCTTGGGTTGAAGCTATGCAGGAGGAGCTGCAACAGTTTATAAGACTGGGTGTATGGGACTTAATCGATAAACCCGATCGCGTAAAAAAGGCGATTCCAACTAAATGGATTTTTAAGTGCAAAAAGGACGACCGCGGGGTAATCGTGAGAAACAAAGCACGATTGGTCGTACTTGGATACAATTAATAAGAAGGCATTGATTACACTGAAGTATATGCTCCGGTAGCACGACTGGAGGCTATACGAATTTTTCTTGCCTATGCAGCCTACAAAAATTTTAAGGTTTATCAAATGGACGTGAAATCGGCGTTCTTGAATGGAGCTATTCATGAGGAAGTGTACGTGAAACAGCCTCCTGGCTTCGAGGATCCAGACTTTCCTGAGTGTGTTTACCGATTAAACATGGCTCTTTATGGTTTACATTAGGCCCCGAGAGCCTGGTACAGCACGTTGGCTGACCATTTGATTGAAAGTGGGTTCAAGAGGGGAACTGTGGATTGTACTTTATTCTACAAGAACGTGGGTGATGATCTGCTCCTCGTCCAAATATATGTGGATGATATCATTTTCGGTTCGACAAAATGACAGCTTATGCAAAGAATTTGAGAAGACGATGCAGACAAAGTTTGAGATGAGTTCGATGGGAGAGTTGAGTTTCTTTCTGGGTTTGCAAGTTCACCAGTCTGACACCGGGATATTTATCCATCAGACGAAATATGTGAACGATGTCTTGAGCCGATTCAAGATATCCGATGGCAAAATTACCTCAACACCTCTTCCCGTGGGTCACAATTTATCACCGGATGAATTGGAGGATACTGTAGATCCAACCCTATATCGAGCTATGATTGGATCACTTATGTATTTGACTGCATCTTGACCTGATATCATGTTTGCTGTTTGTTTGTGTGCTAGGTACCAATCGAGTCCCCGAGTGACTCACCTGGCGGCAGTAAAGCGCATCCTACATTATCTAAGGGGAAATCCTGACATCGGGTTATGGTACCCCAAGGACGATATGTTCGATTTCACCGCCTTTACTGATTCAGACTATGGAGATCAACTTCAAATCTACATCAGCGAGATGTCAATTCTTAGGAAACCGGCTTATTTCCTGGCAGTGTAAGAAGCAGACAACGGTCTCAACTTCAATAGCCGAAGCGGAGTATGTGGCGGCCTCGAGTTGCTTCTCACAGGTTCTCTGGATCCAGCAACACTTGCAGGATTACGGTTTGAAGTTTCTTACTACTCCCATTTATATTGATAATTCTGCTGCAATTTCAATCACCAAAAATCCGGTTCACCATTCGAAAACCAAACATATTGAAATCCGTTATCACTTTATACGTGATTGTTTTGAAAAGAAATTAATATCTATTGATAAAATTCATACGGATTTTCAAAAGGCTGACCTTTATACTAAGGCATTTGAAAAAACAAACGTTTTCAATATCTGCTAGGTATAAACAGCTTAAAATCTTTAAAGGATATTCAAAGGCTTGGTTAAATCATTTTATTTCTTGTTTTCTTTTCGATTTTTGTTGTTTTTAGGGGGAGAAAAATATAAAATCCAAAAATATTGTGGTTTCTGTTTGTACAGAGAAAATTTAAAAAAACTCCAAAAACATTCAAATATTGAAAAATTTCAAAAACATTTAAAAATGCTCTTCAAACTTGAGTTTTGAAGCAAAAAGGGAAAATGATAGTACATTGACGGGATTGATCTAGTACATGAATAAACTAGATTAAAAATTACCGTAAGGTCAGCAATATGATATGCAAAGATAGGCTTGACATACTATATAGGAATTGATAAGATATAAAGATAATGAATGCCGAACCTAGTGGAAGTACATCTTGAAAGATTGATACTATATCTGATTTTAAGAAAAGTCAAAAGCCAAAATGATTATTGTGTGTGTGTGCTTTTATTTTTGAAGAAAATTCTGCTTTGTTTTTATTTTATTTTGCAAAGAAATTCAACTTTATTTTTTTCTTTATTTTTATTCAAATATTGGATCCTCTCCTGCGCGATAAGATTATCCGACCTGAGGGTTAATATTTGGGTATTCTGCTTTATTTTACTTGGTGTTTCGTATAAAATCTTGGACTTTCTCTGCGCGATAATACGGTATTATCCGAATTGAGAGTTAAGATTTTATGCAATTTCAGCGTATTTTTTATCTTCTTATTTTGTTGAAATGGAACATTTTTTGTATGTAGTCATACCGACCTTAAGGGGAAATTTTGACCTTCTGCTTTATTTTCTTTTTATTATTTTTGCATGAGTCTCAGTTAATCAAAATTTGGAAAATCAAAAGAAAAACGTACATGTGATATTCACTGTATAAGAGATAGAAATGTTATATCTGAATGATGGGGTCCACATATGGTTTCATGCCTAATTGAACCAAATTAAAGCATATCATAAAGTTTCCGACAAGTCTGTGAAAAGTTTAAGAGGACAATTATATCTGCAATCATCGTTGGGTTACGAGTATAATAATCATCGAAATTGAAGTGTTACTCAGTGATATTTTCGTCAATATGATTCCCTGCTCAACTTATAAAAATATGTACTGCTTTAATAGTTTAGTCGTTTATTGTTTTTTCGTTTTTTCGTTATTTGAAAATTTCGAAAATCCAAAAAGATTTTTTTTTCTTTTCTTTTCAATTCTGCTTTAGTTTCGATTTACCAAGCTAGCGAATAAATTCAAAGGAAAAAGAAAAAGATTGATTCCCATAAAGTTTTAAGTTAATCGTGCTTAATGTATTTACAACTGGCATCAGTTGTATTTTTAACGTAAAAATCAGTTTAAATTAAGTATTACCGATCCTTGGTTGATCAGGTATTTTAATGTATGCAATTAAAATCTTAAAATTGGTTGTAGTTGATTATTTAATCCATTTAAAACCCTAATTGGTTTTATTAGTTATATAAATCCTTAATGAGAATTTGTTTCTCATTCGTTAAGGATGTTTTTGGTGATTCGTTAACATGTTTAACGAATGTAAAGCCATTCGTTATTTAAACATAACGACTGAGAAACTCATTCGTTATAAAGACATTCGCATCCGTTGTGCATAACGAATGGAAGTCATTCGTTTAAACATTTAACGAATGGAATGTATAATGTATTATTCATTAAGAATTAACGAATGACTTCCATTCGACGAATAAAAGAAGATAATATAAGATTCGTTAAAACTTTTAACGAATGAAAGTTCTATTCGTTTCAACAATTAACGAATAAGGATCAAAACTTAACGAATGAGGCCATTCGTTAGTTCAAATTTTGAACGAATGACCTCGATTCGTGTGAAATTATTGGGGTTTATAATACCAGTATCAGACGAATGACCTTTTATTCGTCCATTCACTATTTCATCGACTCTCTAAGCCAAACTCTTGCAAATTTTTACCAAAATTCATTACCTGATTACTCGGGTATTCCAATATTTACGACTGAACATTTTAATGCAGCAGAACATCGGTTACAAGAAGAAAAGAATAAGTTTAAAGCTGCTGAATCAAGTCATGTATCCACTACTGATAAAAAGCGCAAACGTGCTTTGGATGGTATGTTCGAGCATAACGTAAAGAAGATGAACAAGATGATCGAGACCTTTCGTTATCATGAACAAGAGGAAGTCAAATAGCAAGGGATCGAGCATCGACATACCAAACGAAGAAGTACAAGCCAGCTAAAGATGTGAAAAGAGATATGGTGGCATGGCAATATGATTCAGATCTTAAGGTATATATCGTGAAGTGGGAGCATGGTATTTATTATTTTAAACACCCACACGATATCTTATCTATGCCCAGATGGGACGTGAGAACCCTAGCCAATCAACCATTTGTAAATCGTGGGGACGATAAATGGGCTAGTTGGTTCTATAAGCAGTTATTACATGAAACCCGTTTTGGTTTCAAGTTTTTCAAGCCTCAGGTGCCAACTCATAAGTACATTGATGAGATTGATACACGCACTGGCTGGCGGAAGTTAATTTTACAAGTCAAGCCGCCGAAGACTATGAAGAGGGTTCCTATGAGGATATTTCTTCAGAGTCTTTTCACCCCGTTCAATTATTGGTACTATGACAATATTACAGGTGAAGCGGTGATTGTTTATGGTCACGGTTCAAGCACGAAGACTATACGTGTTATTGATCCGATGTGGCTAGTTAACCTATCTGAGTCTGACAATGATGCGTTATTTACAAGTCAGATCAGATTTGCTAATGTAAGAGATTATGAACTTGCTATGCAGTTGCAGAAGGTTGTTAGAGTCTATTATGCATACAAGATTCATAGCTGAGTTGACTGGAAGACGAAGATGTTTCAGTGTTAAAGTAGATAAAGAGCTCGAGACGAGGGGGAGTTTGTTGATACATTTTGTACGTCTACTTCTTTATCAGGGCATTAATGTAATAAGTCTAAATTATAGGGGTCTTAATGTAAATATGGCTAAATGGGCCATTCACTCAAATGTAAGTTACATTCGTTACCCCGTAACGAATGTAACACATTCGTCTAATTGTAAGCTCATTCGTTAATCTAGTTTAACGAATGAGGGCCATTCGCTATCATTTAAAGTATAACGAATAAGTATGTTTATTCTTTAAGTAAGTGTAACGAATGACTCATTCGTTAAGTGTTAACTTAACGAATGTGGTCATCCCCTATAAATACCCTGTAACTTATCATTAATGTAATAGTTCTGATATTTAGCTAACTCCTCTCTCGTTACTCTGTCCAATTGTCCTCTCAATACACACACCACACACACATAATGTATACCGAGACTAATTGTATACTGAAATTAACATGTATCGTTGTAATCACAAGGTCTAGATCCGTTTCAAGCTCTATCAATTTGAACCAAGAGGATTCAAGTGGAAGATAAAGAAGGAAGTAGAAGATGGGAAGGATAAGGTGATTGAGGAAGTTGATAGTAGCATTAAAGTGTCTGCAGTGTACTTTGGATCAGAGACCGACACTGATGAGGAGTGTGAAGTCGTGAACAGTCCATGAGTAGCAATGATCTATGGTATATGGACAATGGATGTTCAAGGCACATGACATGTGACAAGACTGCATTGATTAATTATGTGAAGAAATATGAGGGACCAGTTGCATTTGGGAGTGATGAAAATGGAGGAAAAATTGTTGGAAAGGGAACACTCACAAATGGCAAAGTAGCCTTTGAGAATGTGCTACATGTTGAAGGACTACAGTACAATTTGCTGAGCATTTCTCAAGTATGTGACAAGGGATACAAGGTTGCCTTCAATGATGAACATTGCCTGATTTTGAAGCCAGAGTTTGTGATTCCAACCGAAATGATTATGATGATGGCTCCAAGAAACGGCAACCTCTATGAACTGAGAATGAATACTGCAACTTCAAGAGGTGGTTCATGCTTTGTATCAAAGGCAACTGAGAATGAAACAGTGCTATGGCATAGGAAGATGTGTCATGTAAATTTGAAGACATGAACAAACTAGTGAAAGGTGAACATGTTGTTGGCCTTCCCACAAGAGAGTTCAAGCTAGAAGAAAAATGCACATCTTGCCTAAAAGGAAAATAACACAAATCCTCATACAAGAGTAAACTGATGAACACAATAGATGAGGTTTTGGAATTACTTCACATGGACTTGTTTGGTCCAGTGAGTGTTCCAAGTGTTGGAAAGAAGAGATACTGCCTAGTGATAACTGATGATTTTTCAAAGTTTACATGGGTATTTTTCATGGGAAGCAAGGATGAGACTCCAGAGTTAATGTAAGACCCCGAATCCCGGGAATCCTACAGTTGCTAATCACATCCACAATTTCACAAAAATTTAAAACCAAACGATTCGTTTTATTTAAAACAAGTTCAGAGTAAATAACAGCGGAAAAGTGTAAGTATTTGAAAATCCCAAATACAGGTATAGGTGTCCAAAATCAAATGTAAATAAAATATTTGTTTTATTTGAAATTCTCGACTAGAAGTGCCTTCAACCTCCCGAGTAGCATCCAGCACGTCCAAGCGGTAGCATCCACTTCTTAACCTGAAAGTCAATCTAACATACACACAGAGTCAGCTTGAGCTGAGTGAGTTCAAGTTTTCATAAACGACATTCATTAAAAATTTAAATTCCATGAGTATGGAATGTAGGGGAAAATCATGAGTCCATAAAATTATAAATAGCTTTTCTTAACCAAATCATAAGTAAATAAAACATTGAACATCTTTTCACGCAGCACGGGCCTCCTCACCCCGGGTCTTCCCTGAGTAATATATTTGACCCAGCCTCAGTTTAGCAAAACCGTTAAAATCATGCAACACGAGCCTCCTCACCCCGGGTCATCCCCGAGTAATATATTTGACTCGGTCATAGTTTAATAAAACAAAATCATGCAACACGAGCCTCCTCACCCCGGGTCATCCCCAAGTAATATATTTGACTCGGTCGTGGTTTAACATTCCAAACACGTGATACGGGCCTCCTCACCCCAGGTCTTCCCCAAGTAATATATTTGACCCGACCACGGTTTATAGAACGGCAGGCCTCCTCACCCCGGGTCTTCCCCAAGTAATATATGTGACCCAGCCGCGTCATAAACATGCAACACGGGCCTCCTCACCCCGGGTCCTCCCCAAGTACTATATTTGACCCGGTCACAGTTTACCATCACATTCACATTCACATACACATTCACTTACACACATACAAACATCAAATTCAAACATTCAACCAAACCATATCATCACATTCAATCCATAAATAATGGATAATCTAGAAATTAATACTAGGATTAATAGTATCCTCGAGCCTAGACCATAAATAATATATGTAACCTTAAAGGATACAAGACCATAAACGAGTCTAAAATATCCTAAAGCCTATAAAATAATTCAAATATAACTTTCAAAATGCACAATCACGAGTGAGACCATGTAGTACCATTCAAATAGTTGTAACGGGTAAAATCGTATAAAATTGGATTTCGGTGTGTATGCTAGCCCAAAACGTAAAAAGATTAAAAAGGGTATCATGAACTCACTTGGAATCAATCGAACACCTGCAACGAGCTAGGAAATCTGTATGTGCACAATCACAAGCACGGGCCTGTAAATTATACACAACACGTTACTAAACTAGTCCGTAAGAATACTCTTGCCTAATGGGCCGTTCAAGCCCAACACTTTGGCCCAATGCCCAACAACTTGGCCCAAGGCCCAACACTTGGCCCAAGGCCCAACAACTTAGCCCAAGGCCCGACACTTTTCCCAAGGCCCAACACTTTAGCCCAAGGCCCAACAACTTGACCCAAGGCCCAAGGATAATCAAATCGGGTCGAATGCGCGTGTAATAAACCTTAAAACCATTTGTTAAACGACTCAGCCCCGAATGGACCAAATTCCATTTTAAATCTTTTAATTCATCAAGATTATATCACCCGAGTTGGTAGGGTTGACGGTTCCTTTTTACAACTCTTACTTTAACTTTTAAACGAAAATTCGCGCACCGCCGACTCGATTGACGAAGCACTAACCACAACAGCCCCGAGCATCAAAACAATAATTTTTCCACAGCCCTTAAACCCCCCTAGGGTTGTACAAACTGATTCGGTCGGTCACCCGATCAATTAACGCATCAAACTCAACAATTTGCAATTCTACACCCGATAAACCCTAGTTTTCGAACTAAAATCGATTGACCCACCTAAACACCTCCATTCGCCATGGAATTTTAGTATGATGCAAGTGACATACCTAGTAAGATTTTGGTGAAAAAACCCTAATCAAAACAACCCCGGAATTCCTCAATTGGACAGCCACCATACAAGCCTACAACAAGTCGTTTAACGATCAATACGCGATGTATAAGGATGGTTTAAGGTGTAAAAGACTAGAGGGGACATGGGACTAACCTTGAATTAGATTTTACACCTTAAACGTTGGCTGGAAAAAGAAAATCGGATGGTTTGGAGCACACCCTGCTGCCGATCGGACCTTCTTAGGAGGGCTAGGGTTTTGATTTTGATTATAATATAAAATGTTACATTCTGGACCTTCCACTTTATTAAGAGTTGAACTTGCACGAAAAGTTAAGCAAGATACGTTTACGGGGTGGAAAGGAGCACTCGGAAGAATGCCGGTTCAAGCCCGAAGGTGTACGCAATCACTACAAGGCTAAATCTTTTATCGGAATTTTACGGACGTTACAGTTAATCAAGACTTATGTATTGAAGACGGAAAATCAACTTGAGAAGAGGGTGAAAGTGATTAGAAGTGATAATGAGTCAGAATTCAATAATGGATTTATGGAATAATTCTGCACTTCTAAAGGCATTTTATAGCATTATAGTGCTCCTAGAACCCCTGAACAAAATGGTGTTGCAGAAAGGAGAAATAGAACTTTAATTGAAGCTGCAAGAACCATGATTGCTGATGCCAACCTTCCTGTTACCTTCTGGGCAGAAGCAATAAATACTGCATGTTATGTGCAGAACAGGGTTCTACTCAACAAGGCTCAAAACTAGACACCATATGAAATTCTCTACTAGAGAAAGCCTGATGTGAAGTTCTTGAAGCCTTTTGGATGTAAATGCTCACTCTTGAACACAAAGGACTACTTGAATAAATTCCCGTCCAAATCACTGGAATGTTTCTTTGTGGTCTATTCATCTCATTCAAAAGCTTATAGAGTGTATGTGAAAGAGCACATGGTGGTTATTGAATCATCTGACATAATCTTCAATGAAAACCAGTTCAACAATACTGATGGTCCAAAATGGCTATTTGATCTTGAGAAAATGATCAAATCATTTAAAATCTATAGTGAAGACTTGGATGATATTATGTACAGAACCAGCTTTGAAGAAAAAGAAAAAGCAAAACAAGTTGATCTGGACAAACTATGGACCTTAGTTGCTCCTGAAGCAAATGGATTTACCTTTGGAAGAAACATCCAAGGAGAATATGAAGTAGAGAGAGTTGGACAAGAGGCTGCAGTTGAAATCCCAAATGAAGGTCCAAATGTTATTGAAAGTGTGCCCATCCAAAGTCAACAACCTTCTCAGACTGAAGAAATGTATCAGTTGCAGACCCTGTTTGACTCATTGCAGCTAGGAGGAAATGAGGCATCTACATCAGGACTCAATCATGTTCAAACCTCTACTGAGAATCAAGTCAGATATGAAGATGAATCTGCTGAGATGAATATGAAAAATCTAGAAGCAGAAGTGTTTGTACCACCAGTTGTTCAAACTACCTCTGTTGAAAGAAATCACCCTGCAGAGAACATAATTAGAGATCTACATGAAAGAGTTACCAGAAGTGCATCTGAAAGAGAAAATATCTGCCTGTATGTCTGTTTTCTATTCCAAGTTGAACCAAAGAATATCAATCAAACTTTAAAGGACAACAGCTGGGTGGAAGCTATGCAAGAGGAATTAGCTCAGTTCAGAGACTTACATGTGTGGGACTTAGTGGACAAGCCCAGAGGCAAGTATACAATTGGAACAAAATGGGTCTTTAGAAACAAGAAGGATGAAAGGGGGATAGTGATTAAGAACAAAGCTAGATTGGTAGCTCTAGGGTGCCTACAAGAAGAAGGAGTATACTTTAAAGAGGTATTTGCTCATGTTGCAAGACTAGAGGCTATCAGGATTTTTCTAGCATATGTAGCATCAATGAACATTAAAGTCAATCAGCTTGATGTAAAATCTGCATTTCTGAATGGAAAGATAGATGAAGAAGTTTATGTCACTCAACCTCCTGGATTTGAAGATCCAATTCATCCAAACAAAGTCTACAAGCTCAGCAAGGCACTTTATGGACTACATCAGGCACCAAGAGCCTGGTATGATGAGCTGTCTAACCATCTGTTAGAACATGGTTTCTGCAAAGGAGCCATTGACAAAACTTTGTTTTACAAAAGAAAAGGAAAAGATTTGCTACTGCTGCAAGTGTATATGGATGACATCATTTTTGGCTCAACAAATGAACAAATGTGCAAGGAATTTGAGCAAGTGATGAAGTCCAAATACCAAATGAGCTCAATGGGAGAAATGAATTTCTTCCTTGGACTGCAAGTGCAACAGAAGACAGATGGAATTTTCATCAATCAATCAAAATATGTTCAAGAGATTCTCACCAAGTTCAAGTGCCACGACTTCAAGACAGTGTCAACACCAATGGACATACATGAGAAAATGGTACCTGATGAAAAGGGGGAGCCAGTAGACCAGCATGAATATAGGGCCAATATAGGATAATTGATGTATCTCACAGCATCTAGGCCAGATATTATGTTTGCTGTGTGTGTCTGTGCAAGATTTCAAGCTAACCCCGAGTGTCACATATGCTAGCAGTGAAAAGAATATTCAGATACTTGAAAGGAAAACCAGACTTGGGAATTTGGTATCCAAAGAACTCCTCCTTTGATTTGATGGCTTACACTGACAGTGGCTATGATGGTTGCAACATGAGTCGAAAATCAACTTCATTCTTGGAAACAGACTCGTGTCATAGCAATGCAAGAAACAAACAACAGTGTCAATCTCTACTGCTGAAGCGGAGTACATTGCTGCATCTGCCTGCTGTGCACAGGTTCTGTGGATTCAAAACCAACTGCTGGATTATGGTCTGAATTTCTTACTCACACCTATTTTAATTAATAACACTGCTGCTATGTTTATAGTTAAGAATCCAGTCCAGCATTCTAAGACTAAGCATATTGAAATTAGGCATCATTTCATTAGAGACTGTCAAGAAAAGGGCTTAATACAAATGAAAAGGGTAGATACATCTGAAAATTTGGCTTATATGTTCACCAAACCTTTAGATAAAACCAGATTCCATTTTCTGTTAAAATGCCTAGGAATGATTAATGTTGATGAAGTCTGATTTAGGATGTGTGCTTAGGTGAGGTGCTAATTGATCATTTATGTTCTCACTGTGAATGTTTGCATGATTGATTGTTGTGCTAAACTGACTATTCTGCTTGCCTTAATCATGTGTGTGACTGTTTACTTTGTGTACTGATATGATCAACTTCATCATGTGTGTGACTGTGTATTCTGTGGGCTGCAAAGATCAATTTAATCATCTGTGTAATTGTTTCTTCTGTGTGCTGAAATAATTAATCTGATCATGAGTGTGACTAAATTGTCTGAAACATCTTGCTTTGTGTTTTTACAGCTATTGATATCTTGACTTGTGCATACATGATAAACATCAGGAGTCTAAGTATTTCGAGTATGATTCTGTGCTCAACTGTGTGCTCATTGCTGCTCAAGCAAAGGCATTGGAACTTAAATGTCAACTTCATGGCATTCGAGCACAGACATCATAGCTCAGTTGCTCGAGCATAGACTTGCTTTGGAAAACTTTTCAAGTTTTCCGAGCATGGTTCTGTACTTTATGGTGTGTTTGTTGTTCTTCGAGCACAAACAAACCACACTTGAGGACTCTCAAGTATTTCGAGCACAAATGATATGTTTTTGATGTTCGAGCATGGACATGTGCTATGGAAAACCTTCTAAGTATTCCTAGCACAAATCTATTGCTCGAGCACAATGTTCAAGTCTTTCAAGCACAAACTCTGTAATGCTACATCTTAAGGTTGCTCGATAGACTTCCGAGTATGCTCGATGGATTTCTAATCATGCTCGACTGTATTGTGTGCTTTGCTGAATGAAATGTGCTATGTGAGTATTATGTGTGTGACACTTGTGAAGTGTCTGCTTGTCAAATGTGCTTAAGAGACTACACTGTTTTCAGAATCTAAGCTTAAATAATGACCTGTCAAAAGAAATGATTTTGAAAATGTAAGATGTTTTATGATAAGCAACACTGTTTTGGTGATCATACAAGAGAGATGATAACATTATCCAAGTTCCTATTCAGAAGTGAAAATTGTTTTTGAAGTGGAGATTGAATCCAACCTTATTGGGAAATGATAGTATATTGTCTAATCTCCTAACTCATGGATTATAGGCTTAAAAGATTTCTGCTCAGTAAACTGACAATTTGTGTAGCTTCTTCTCATGAGTGCAGTGACCAATGTGATACAAATAGTATAATCATGCTAAGTTTGATGTGGTGATTCATTTGAAAACTAAGGTATGTTTCCTTGCACATCTCTCCGAATGATAGGCAGAAAGGCAATTATCCAATCATACATGAGCCTGTTGATGTTTTGGTCTACCAAAAACAGTTTATCCAATTATGAGCAGCTACTAAATAGCTATATATATTCTCAAAAGACAATGAAGCAAATGAAAGAGTGAAAAAGACAATGAAATATGCTTCAAAATCATTAATGATAAATAAATATATCATGATCTAAGGGGAACTAACAGAACTACAAGAGTGGGGTATTCAAATAAGTCCTAAACACTCTGAATGAAAGGCATGTAAGTCCGGATGGCTTGTAAGTCCAACGTTCAACCTTATGGTCTGATATCTATGTATCTTATTACTAAATAAACTGCTCGGACAAATAAAAATTTTTGACCAACGCATCAGGGGGTCGAAGTCAATTCGGGGTGATTCGGAGAAATCCTAATTAGCTTTGAGAAGAGATAAGGAACAACTAAAGTCTAAAATGTGACCATTCTAACTCAAGCAACTAATTGAACCTTAAGAATATCACAAAAAGTCATGAGAATCATGCTAAGAACTTACACCTAGTGTCAACCTGACTTAAGTCATAATACGGCTGAAAATGAAGTGGTGTGACAGTTATTGGACAATCTGATCCCATGTTGAGATCTTTCCAATAATTAACATAACTTTTTGTACTGGATTTTGATCTCTTGTTCACCTCAAACCCAAGCTTGAGCACACGGAATGATTTCATTAACTTGTAATTTTAATTATTGCAAAGTTTGAGTGTGATCTTTGTCTTAACTTCTAGGCAAATGATATTGACTTCACCAATGTTATCTGTGTTTGTTCTAAGTATTTTCGAGTATGATCTAGGACTTAGATTGTACTTCGAGCTTACTTTTTATGTGTTTTGTTATCTTTGATCAACAAGCACGAAGATATACTTTGTTATTTTACTAAGTATTTTCGAGCATGATTGCATGAGTAAGTATGATTTCAGGTCTACGAGCACGAGAACTGAATGATAGGAAACATCTAAGTTTTTCGAGCAAGGTCTGTGCTAGGTGTCTTAGTGAGAGTTTAGAGATGATTGAGTTATGAGTTTCGAGATTAGGAAAGATGTATCTATTGCTAAGAAATTTTCAAGCACACTAGGGTACCAGATTTATGTGCTCGAGTGCGGGATTAGGAAAGATTTAGTTTGATTTAAGGCTTTAGAGCACAATGTACTTCGAGCATTTCGAGCACACTGTACTTCAAGCACACAGAAATGCATCTCGAGCATAGGAAATTGATATGATATAATTCTAAGTATACTCGAGCAAGCATTGTACCATGTCCTTGTGTACAGGGGGAGCCAGTTTTTATTTTGACTGAATACTCGAGCAAGGGAGGTACATGTGAATTTGAAATTAAATGACAGCCATCGTGTGCTAAACGACAAACCAAGGTACTGTACCACCCAATCGTTAGGTATAAAAAAGGGACTTAGAAAGCTTTTCACACATTTTTCTCTAATTAAACCTAAACGAACACCCTCTTGCTCGTGCTATCGCCCTCTTGATCGTGCTATAGCCCTCTTGCTCGCAGGTCTATTCTTTCTTAATTTCACTTCGATAATAGCCATTAGCTCTGTTTCAACTTCGGTAAGACATCGCTGTTCGATAATCGTCGCACCGATTTTGAAATTAGGGTTTCCAATTAAACAAATTGACTAACTGTTTACTTGTTCTTGCAGGTATGCATATTACTACGGAACAGGTTAATTGAAGACGCCATTAAACATCTATCTATTCTCATATATTAGTTGTGCAACTTTGTGTACTGACAACTCTTCTTGTTTTTTTGCAAAACTGATGGCTTTCAAATTCGAAAAGCGGCATAATATGTGTGCTCGGTTGGAGATAGACAATGACAACCGAGAGTTGGAGCCAACGATACATTTTTTGAGTAACTCCAATCTGAGGTTGGCTTTAACTACCTACCCCACAATATACAGAAATCACATTTCGGATTTTTGGGGGTCTGCAACATATGTCAATGACGTCAATGGGGAAAGAATTGAGGCGTCGATTCTAAATCACGACATTGAGATAACAGAAGCCTCAATCAGAGCTGCACTGGACCTTAATGACAATTTTGAGGCTCACCCGTCCTACTCAGTCCCAAGGTTACTAAGAGTCTTTCAAGAGACTATGGGCTATCAGGGAGGAGTTAAGGAGGGACAGTTTCAAAAGGGAAGTTTTCCTTTAATCTACAGGTTCCTGATTCATCAAGTGATCCAGTCCTTATCTCCTCGGAGAGGGACTTGGACCTTATTGAGCAGAGAGCTTGGGACTCTCACTGTCGCCATTCTTTACCAGCAACCCTTCAACATTTCAAGACTCATCTTTCAAGGGTTGATTTCAAATGCAAAGAGGCCAGTCCTTCAAAGATTCATAATGTATCCACGTTTTCTGCAGATCTTAATAAACAGAGCCTTACCAGACATTCAAATGACAGGGCAGATTTTGAGGTTGCAAGACTCAAATATATGCAAACGTATGAAGGATGCTCAGAGTAAGTTCATTGATAACGATGACTGGGATGTACTGCCATGGTTACTTGTATCTGCACTAGGTGCTATTGATGTATCGAGGACCCCTGGCAACAGTGGTGAGGAAAATGATGATGGTGGTGATGATGATGATGATGATGATGATGATGATGATGATGATGATGGTGCCGATAGAGGAGATGAGATGGTTATTGACAATGCTGCTGATGCACAGGTTGTAGTTGACGAGACTGTGTCTGAAATTGGTGAACAAGCTCATGAGCCAACTGATAATGCTGATATTTGTTCTTCACCTGCCACAACTGAGCCAACTGAACAAGACATACCTATCCATCCTCAACCTACTACAGAACCAACTGAACCTACTCTCCCAATCCAAATCCCATAACCATACAAAGTTCCATCCCCTGAAACCGCAGAATCTGAACCGTTTTCAGAACCAGCTCCAAAACCATCTGTTGAAACTCCTATCTCCAGTCCAAACCTCTATGACACTATCTGTGAAAATGCTCAACTGGATTTTGAGAACATTATGTTAAGAGAAAAGAATGCCATTTTGGCTGCAAAGAACTCGGCTCTGGAAGCTACATTAAAAGAGGCTTATTGAAAATTTAAACTCTTGAGGGGCAGTCTGAGGTTGAGAAGACCTCAGATGCACCAAAACAGGGGGAGAATATTGATGTAGAAGAGGAGGTTGGACCATCTGATGCACTGAACATGATAAATCAGTTCTATGATGATGAGTCAAAGGCTGAGGGGGAGAAAAGTGGAGAAGATGAATCTAAAAGGGAAAAGTTAAAAAGGAAAGAAAAGGGAAAAGGGATTGCTCACACAGATGATGATTTACATCCTATACCCAAGCATGAAGTTCAGTCTGATGATCTATTATTTAAGGAAGATGTTATTGATAAAGACATGGCTGAAGCTGAGTCAGTAAAAACAGCAATAAATCTAATGAATGAAGAGCTGGAGGCCCTTGAAAGGAAAGAAATGGTGGAAGGGGAGGAGGAAATTCCTTAAGAAGTAATAGAAGCCTTGATAAACATGAAAGAAGAGGAAGAGGCAAATGAAAGGAAATTAAAAGAAGCAGATGATGCTATAAAGGCTACAATTGATGCCTTGAATGAAAGTCTGAATACTGATCAACAAGAAAAAGAACAAGACAAGGCTGCAGAACCTATGATTATTGAGCCTGAAGTGGCTGAAGAGCCTGAAGTGAATGAAGAAGAACGGGGATTGGGTCCGGTAATAAATGAAGAAGATGAAACAGTTGAGGTTTCAGCATTTACAATGGTCAAACTGGTGATAATGAAATATATAACACTCATACTGAACAACCCAGAAAAACATCACCCAGACATTGTAAAGGCAGCAAGGAAAGCACAACAGGAATACATCAATATGGGCAGAGAAAGGGAACAGAGAATGAAAGAACAAGATGACTTAAATGAGCCCATTATTGAAGAAGCATCTGAAGAGACTGAAGAGACTCAAAAAGATGAAGCTGATGAAGCTGTTATTGAAGAATCTGAGTCAGTGGATGAGGAAATAATTATTGAAGAACCAGAAACAGAAGTAGAGCAGCCCGGTACATCCACTCCAACTCAAACTTTAAAAAGGAAAGACACAACTGATATTGAGACACCAAAACCCAAAAGACAAAAATCTGTTAAGAAAATGGTGTATAAAATGAGGAGAGACAAGCTTGAAGAAAGTAGAAGAGCTCAATCCACACAAAATGATGAACCAATGATTGAGGCTCTTCACAACCTTGAAGAAGTGGTTGACTTAGAGGTTGAGAATGAGGATGAGGAAGGTGTAAAAGAAAGTGAGAAAGCAAATGAAGATGTTGAGTATCTAATCAGTTTGGGTTATGATCCTCTTTATGTTCAAAGACTATCAAAAGAGGATGTGGCAAAAGAAGCTGAGGGTTGGAGAGTAAGGAAAGGAAAAAGGGAAGTGTTGATAAAGGCTGGTCACAAGCCTGCATTCCTTAACTTACAACCATTTGACAAGATTGATAGTTTTTACAAAAGGGCTCTCATGGAGAATCTATCTGACTGTGTGAGAAAGGTGTCCGAAAGGAAGAAAGAGAAAGAAAAGGAATTCAAAGAATCAGATAGTAGCAAGAAGAAGATCGAGAATAAACAAAGAGATGAAGAAGAGTATGAATTCTAGAAGTCAAAGCATAAGGATATCAAATTTCTCCAACTTTACGGATACAAGTATGATCAGTTAATAAATCTCTCTCATGAAGAACTGAAAAGAAAGATCCAACAAGTGAAAGACTCTCACAAGGATCAAGTGAGTCAACAAACTATGAGAGAGAACAGGAACTGAAAATGAGGATGCAGAAGGAAAGGGAGGAGAAAGAAAAGAAAGATCAAGAAGCAAAGAGGTGGTTTGAGGACCCTCAAAGGATGGAAATGTTAAAAACTTTTGTAACAGAAAAAGGGATATCACAAGAACAGTTTCAGAACATGCCTCTTGCTGAGCTAATGGAAATATACCACAGAGAGCAGAGGATGTATCTTGAAACACAGAGGAAACTGCATGAAGATCAAAGGAGGGCAGAACAAGAAGTTCATCCAGAAATGATGAATGCCCTCCACAAAAAGGGAGTAAAAATGTCAAGACTGGTAATGCAAACAGAAGATATAATAAAGAGATGGTATGTTGAAGAGGGTCTTGATAAGATAAAGAAGGTTGAAATGGGGAGCTCAAGCAGAACCCATAGGTCAGAGAGTGTGAGGCCTGTGCAGCCAAGAAACTTGAATCTGCCCACACGTCTCTATTTTGACCGAAGATCGAAGACTTTAAGGATGGTGACTGAAGATGAAGCAGAACATCTCATCATCTTCAGAGATGATTTGAGAAATTTTACAACAGAACAACTGATCAAGATGGCTGAGATGACTTTATATGACAATCAAGTAAGGAGTCAACCATCTGGTCAACTGACGAATGATCTCTCCAAGTTTTTAAAAGAACAAGCAGAAAGGGATTCCCATTTCTGCAGCAGAAGAAGAGAGAGATCAGGAGCCAAGCAGAAAAAGAGAAGAGGAGGAAGAGAATCAGTGAAGTACACATTTCTGAGCTTTCCCTCTCTGAGTCAAAGAAACAAAGAACTCTAGCAAGCAGCTCTCACCAGAAAAGGAAGACATTAAAAGAGTGCTTAGCTACGAGAGAAGTGATGAAGGAACCCAACTCAAGAGTACAACAATTTGGAAGAATCACATACATAACATATAATCAACAGGATGATTCGACCACTTTGAGAAATGAGTCTGGGATACCTATTGCAGTCATAAGGGAGGATGGAGATCTGCATTATATGCATCCTCAAGACCTACAAGATTTAATTACTGCAAGATTTCCAAGTGATGCCTCTGACTCCTCAGAAATTGACATGCTGAAGCAAAGAGCTGCATATGTGAAGAAACTAAAAGAAAGAGCTGAAGCCAAGAACAGAGGAAGAAGATAACAGAATGGAGCTAATGAATGATTGATGTTTATTTCTGTTTATCTTTATATTTTGTTTGAGTTGTAAAAATTTAGTTTGTAATGCCCATGTGGCAAAATTCCAATTATGTAATGAAATGACATGTTCTTAAATGATTTATCTAGAAATCTGATATATGTGTAACTCTATGCAGGTATGTTTTGGTGCATCTGAGCTTGTTCCAATCTAGGGGAGATTGTTGGGTTGGATTTTCTACAAGGAAGATTGGAATCTTCTCAACCTCCTCAGAAACGGCTAAGTATGGAATTCGAGCAAGCCCAGCCGATCGAGCATGGTTTTTACTACTTCGAGCAAGGTTCTAAACCTTAAATGGTTGATTCTTCTAAGTGTTAAAGGCTTCGAGCAAGCTACACTTCAACGAGCAAGAGTATTCTTCTATCGAGCATGGATTGCCAATCGAGCAAACAGCTTGATCATACAAGTTCTAGCCAAGTGTTACGAGCACAGGATGATCGAGCACATGGAGACGAGCATGGATGCAATAAGAGGATGTAACGTGAATCAAAGCAAAGACTTCGAGCACAGTTCAGTTACCGAGCAAGATTTACATCCGAGCATGCTAAAGATTGCTGAATAAGAAAAGCTGAAGACATCAAGAAGAATGAGCTTGCTCGATGGACTAGTTCGAGCAAAGCATGGACAAGTCAAGAGGAATGAAGCTTACTCAAAGGGAATATGTATTCTTCGAAAGAGAATATATTCCAAGTAAAGTCTGCTCGAGGACATTCACCGAGCACACCTAGTATAGGAAGTTTGCTCGAGCAAGGTATGTACCTTGCTCGAGGACTATAACACTTGTATTTGATTTGTCTTTCATTATGTAATGTCTAGACTTCTAGAAGGAATGTCAAGGTCTATATATAGACGTCCTAGGTTACCTTTAGGGTACGGATTTCGAGACGAAACATAGGCTGGCACGCACTGATTACGAAAACATTCCATTTTGTTCATCGTACAATAGCCGCCGCCGTCACACAAAACCCTAGACATTCCATTCACTGTTCCATTGACGTATCATTAAATATAGTGAATCTTTGTCTTTGAAAGAGCCTTTATTGATTATCATTCACTGTTTTGTGTTTGATATTCGTTCACAATCCTTCATTCTCAATCATTGGATATCCTGATTCCGCGGGGATATTCAATCGGTCTTTGAGTATTCGAGTCGGTGTGTTCTTGTCGAACCTTTACTAAGGTTTCACCCGACTGACGGTCCTGACATAATTGATCGGATGACCGACCGAATCAGTTTGTACAGCCCTGGGGGGGTTAAGGGTTGTGGGAAAATTAAAATTTGATACTCGGGGCTGTTTTGGTTGGTGATTGGTCAATCGAGTCGGCGGTGCGCGAATTTTCGTTTAAATGTTAAATTGAAAGTTGTAAATAGGAACCGTCAACCCTATCAACTCGGGTGACATAATTATGATGTAATAAAAGGTTAAGATGGGAATTTGGTCCATTTGGGGCTGATTCATTTGACAATTGGTTTAAGGTTTATTACACGCGTATTCGACTCGATTTGATTACCGACGGGTGAGTTGTGCATCATGGTTAGCCCCGGCCATAATCGTAGGGTGGATTTGGTTAGTTGAAAGGTTTTAGGGGCTGAGGTAAAGTAATTGGGTTTGGGTTGGGCCTTGGGCCAAAGTATTGGGCCTTGGGCCAAAGTGTTAGGCTTGAACGGCCCATTAGGCAAGAGTGTTCTTACGGTCTAGTTTAGTAACGCGTTGTGTATAATTTACAGACCCTTGCTTGTGATTGTGCACTTAGGAACTTCCTAGCTCATTGCAGGTGTTCGATTGATTCAGGTGAGTTCATGATGCCCCCTTTTTACTTTTTTTAAGTTTTGGGCTAGCATGCACACCGAAATCCAATTTTATACGATTTTACCCGTTACAACTGTTTGAATGGTATTACATATATATATATATATATATATATGTATGTATATATATATATATGTATGTATATATATATATATGTATGTATATATATATATATACATACATATATATATATATACATACATATATATATATATACATACATATATATATATATGTATATATATATATATGTATGTATATATATGTATGTATGTATGGAGGTATGTATGTATGAGTATGTGTTACCTTATAGCCTACGGTTGTGCGATGATATTTAGTTTCCTCGTGACTAAGAATAATGTGAGTAGGCTTATTGATGTGTGTGTGCATGGTGATCACGTCCAGGTCAAATATATTACTCGGGTTTTCAAATCCTGTGGTGGAGAGGCCCGTGTGGCGTGATCATCATTCTGGCGGGTCAAATATATTACTCGGGTTTTAAAATCCCGTGGTGAAGAGGCCCGTTGAATGTTGAGCCGTGATCGGGTCAAATATATTACTCGGGATGTACCCTGGTGGAGAGGCCCGTATCACATGCTTGGATGTGTAAGCTGTGACCGAGTCAAATATATTACTCGGGTTTGACCCGTGGTGGAGAGGCTCGTGTCACATGCTTAGGTCTTACCGCGTCCGGGTCAAATATATTACTCGAGTCTCGACTCGTGGTGGAGAGGCTCGTGTACGCGTGTTCGACGGTGAATGTATTATTTGGTGAGCTATATTAATTATTTTACTATTATCCTCTCTATTGTTTAGAACTATAATTTTGAGATAAAGTATGAAATATTGTTTACAAAAACTTGAACTCACTCAGCTCAAGCTGACTTTGTGTGTATGTTAGTTTGACTTTCAGGTTAAGAATTGGAGGTTACCGCTTGGACGTGCTGGAGACTACTCGGAAGGTTGAAGGCATTTCTGGTCAAGGATTTCAAATAAAACGGATATTTTATTTACATTCGACTTTGGACACTTGTACCTGTGTTTGGGATTTTTAATACTTAAACTTTTTCCGCTATTATTCACTCTGAACTGGTTTTAAATACAAAGAATTGTTTGGTTTTAAATTTTTGTGAAATTGTGGATGTGATTACCAACTATAGGATTCCCGGGATTCAGGGTCTTACAGATGGAGGGCATTTATGGAAGAAGACTTTAGCGTCATACTTCATGCGCATACTACCAGCTAAATCTTTTCCTTTTTACTTTGTTTTTATATTTTTAGTATTTAATTTTTAGCTTTGTTTTGTATTTATTTATTTTTGTATTTTTTATAGGTTTTGTTTTGTTTTAAATTTTTGAGTCGTGTTTCCGTCCCTGCATTGAGTACAATGCAAATTTTAAGTGTGGGGATGGGAATACATATGTTTTTTTCGTTTTAGTTTTTTCGTTTAAGTTTTTAATTATAAAAATAAAAAATAAATTAATTAATTAAAAAAATTAAAAAGTTTTGAAAAATGTCCCTTGTTTTTGTTTCTTGTTGCGTTTAAATGGGAGATGAGAATACTTATCGGGAATCGGTTTTTCAAACTACTAATAATAAGATATAATTAAAGAACACGCACTTAACTTGGGATGTGTCGGTACGCTCAGCCTTGAGAATGAAAGGGAAGTTTGATAGTTGGTTTTTATCGATAAATATGATTTTTAGTGGGAAACATGTTGAGTCTATATAAAATACGAGATGAAAGGTCGAGCCATACTCAAGCCTCATTTTTAGTTTGATTGTAGAAATTATGAATTTTAAAATATGAATTCGCTATTATACGATGCTTGGGTAGTTTTAAACGTTAAAGTATACCGTGTAGCCTGTGATATAAACTTAAATCTTACACTTCTAGTTTTAGTGGTTAACACTTCATAGGCGTATGGTTTTATAGCCTTAAAACCTGTATTGATGGGATGCCTCAGGTTCGGACACCACGGGTCTTTTTACGGTTGTTCATTTGGGTATCTTCGGATATTTAAACAAATAAAAGCTTTTAAGCATAAACCCGCAGTTTACTGCAATCATTACACACACTTACATCAATTACAGTGAAGTAAAATCTTGATGATCCAGTGGTCATCCCGCTGTTAGTCATACGTGGTCCTCTTACTTGCGTCCCATACCATTAAGAACAGGATCAACTAGAGACACGACGTATGTAAACCGACAGATGGAAAATTGTAAAATCACGTATGGTAATGGGTCCGAGGTGTTGCTTGATAACGGGGGTATGTCATGTAGTGGGGAACACTTGCTAGTTAGTTGAATAATTGAACCTTAATCGTATCTAATGGCTGCTTGGTTTACTTTAATGTTTAAATTTAGGTGGATAAACAATATCCTTGATCGTCTTAGCTGTTCATGAAAAATGTGCAACAATGTTTTAATCTGCTATTATGAGGTTTAAGTCAAGTTGGGGTGGTTTGATCCGGTAAAATCTAAAATAAAGCGGGTCTTGACTGTGGGTTCCACTAGATTATATATAAAAATAATAATAATAATAATAATAGTCGGATCTTACTTGTCCCGGTAAAGACAAGACATGGGTTTAAGTGGACAACAATATCGGTGATCGCAGTTTTTGCGTTGTTTATAAAATTTTAAGATAACCTATATGTTTGTTATACTGTATTTCTCCGATTCTGATCTCGTTGCAATGAGACTTTTTCAGGGACGAAAAAGGTTTAAGTGTAGGGATATTTGAGTACTTTTGAGCCAGCTTTTTATTAAATATTATTTTTAATTGGTACATATGTGAGTTTAATGGTTTTAAGAGATAACAAGCTAAAGTGAAAGAGATTAAAAAAATTTGGTGACCTTATATTTAATTGTAAAGTGTTCGATTTTGTTAACAAGTAAAATAAATCTAAATACAATTTAATAATCATTGGTCACCATAAATCAAAAATGAAAAATATAGAAACTCTTGTATTAAATTATATTTACTTGTTACATTTGTTTTTAACAGTAGGCTCTCCAGAGCTACATACATGATGTTTTTATATGATGTAATTATGTACGCTAAATGAGTTATCATGTGAGTTAAAAAAGTCACGTAAATGGCGACATGAAGTCAAAGTGGTCATGATGATTACAAGGACTAAAGAAATAAAAGAGACAGTGAGCTATCACAGATAAATAAAAAAACAAAAGATGGTCACTAGGGACTCTTGGGCCGGTGGTGAATTAAAAGAATCAAAGAAATTAGAATTGCTTTTGATGAAGTAAAAGGCCCATAATTAGTTTCATGAACCGACATCAACAATCATATAAAGTTATTATTATTTTAAACCCTGATGTGTAATTGAAGGGAGGTAGGCGTGAAAGAAAAAAGGCCAACAAGTCTGCTGTTCATCAACGCAAGGAGGAAAAAAGAAAGAGCGAGCACTTTGGTTTGAGCGGAGAGCGTTAGGGTTTAACACCTACTCATCCAAACATTCTTATTATTCGGTTTGAATTCATTATTTTCGTCATGAATTTATTATTTGAACATATTTATTATCTTTTGGTCATGAATATGGTTGTTGGCTAAACCCTTAGACTGCCTAGGTTATGATGAACCTACTTTGATGTTTTGATTTGACTTGAGATTATTTATTGTTATGGTTTTTATAGTTTAGTAAAAGATTTATTTATATTAAATTGATGCGTATGAATGCTTAGGATTGTTTGATGAGTTTTATTCCATAGTTTTCCTTGATTATTGTTTGTCATATGATAGGATTGCTATTAGGTCAATTACTTTGTGTTTTTGATTATTTTATGATTGATGTCATGATAAGGTCATAGGAATAATATTGTCAAATAAACCTAAGTGTGCTGCTAACCTAAAATCTATAAAGTGCTAGGTTATTGATAAGTCTTGTCTTTACTATTTAATCTTGCTAGATTTAATTCTTCGTAAGGAGTCCGTCTATGGTTGATTATTTATTATTGTTTATCAAATCAATTAAGTATAGTAAATTGCCTTTGATTTCCGCGCTGTAAGGTAGGATTTCGTATAAAGGAGCTAAATTATAAACAATTGGGTGACCGTAAGCGAACTTGATTTTTAATACTGGTGTGCGTTAAAACTTGTTAGAAATCCATAGGTTTCTCTTGAGAAGGGTCAGGGGTCCTGTTCGGGTTTTCTTATAAGTGTCTATTTTACGATCCTAGTCCATAACTAAATATTTTCCCAAGTCAATTCATTACTAAATTTAGGGGAGTCTAGCCTAGGTAGTTTTCTCATCATCATCTTATTTTCATAAACAAACTTCGTTTTCGTTTAAATTACTTGTTTTCTTAATTAGTTTTTAATTATGGTATTAAATTAGTATTTTAAATAAAAACCCCCCAAAAAAATATAATTAATAAGTCGTGTTTTTAGTCGAGTCTAATTAGCTAATAAACGTAATTTAAAGAGTCTAGTGAGTTCGATATCCGGACTTACTTAGCTTTACTAGAGTCGATCGGTTCACTTGCCGGTTAGTAGTTTAGTCGAGTTTTAGAGGGTCTAGAGTATTAATTCGTGTTTATTTTTAGTTAATTTAGTTAATAATTATTAAATTACTTCAAGCACATCAAGGAATTACTCCTCTTATTTGATTACCTGAAAAGCATGTTAAATAGGTCAACTAAAAATAGTTGGTGAGTTTCATAAGTTTTAACGAAATCAGTTCTGCGTACCACACAGTCATAGCTCGTAGGTACGTGCGTATGTAAGAAAATGTAATTACGTTTATATAAATGTATATTTGTATCTTTGTATGCACATATATATGTGTATAAGTTTATAATAACATTTGAAATTACAATAAAATCGTGACTGTTCGTTTGGAATACGTGCCTTCGTTTTCCGCATGATATCAACTATTGTGGCCCCCCTTCCGCCTACAACGGTTACCCGTAAATTCAACCACTATGGCCTCCTTCCGCCCATAATAGTTCCATGTAAGCTTAAATATTACACAGTATATACACAAATAATTAGTATTTTCTACACACAGTAATTCCTACATCTATTCACATAATGTGTATACACAGATATTTATATATATATGTATATATAGGGGATGGATCATGCGAGAAATGATTTTTGGGTGAGAAGTACGAGAAATAGATCTAAATCATTTATGGTGTTTAATCAATGGTGTACAATACAAATGGTATATTAGTAATTAATTTGACATTATTACAACATGTATTTAATTCAAAAGGGTATAAATGTACTTGGTGTTTTTGCGTCATTAAATCAAAATCCAATCTCTCCATCCGTTACCACAATTTACGCCTTAATTAATTAAATCGTAACCACAATTATCTTGTAATTAGGAGCTCTTATTCAAGAAATATTCAATCTTTAAGACATTCAACCATGCGCTACATTATAAGTAATAGTTTTTGTGGTGGACTTTTAATCAATTTTTAACCTCGTCTCATTTATTATACCTACACACATATAAAACCTACATACATACATAACCAACGTGCATACATACATATATACATAACTACACATACCACATACGTACGTACGTACAAACATACATACATACATACATACATACATACATACATATATAAACATGCATACGTGCATACATACATATATGCACACGTACGTACCTACACATACCACATACATACATACATACATACGCACGCACATACGTACATACATACATACATTCGTACGTGCATACCTACATACATTCCTACACGTATCTGCATACCTACATACCTACGTTCTTATATACACACCTACACAGGTACGTACCTACATACAAACATACCTACATACGTACATGCATCCGTGAGTACATACCTACACATAAATACAAGCAGTTGACAAAACTAAGTAATTAGGATGATGTAAAATTTTGTTTTATAAAAATATATTTGAAGTATGATGGTGAACACATATAAAAAAATTTCAAACTCATATGGGAGTGTAAGTAAAACATAGTATGTTGTCATGTATGATATGTATGTAGTGCTTATTCGTAATATACAAAATAGTTTATCAGTTACAGCAGCTGGTACAAAAAAACATTAATTTGAAGAATTGTGGGGCACTAATGTTAACATGAGAAATACGTACAATACGTACAGCAATTAAAGACAAATAAAAAATAGTTACCCTATTCAAATGTTTAAGAAAAATAAAAAAATAAAATATTGCTTGCAAATGTTTAAAGAATACATACACTAACCTCTTGCAAATGTTTAAGAAAAATAATAAATAAAATATTATTTGAAACCTCCAACAATTAATAATTACTATATTCACACATTTGTGGAGATTACAACTATACCCTTCAACATAAATTAAAGATAAAATTAAAAGAAAAATTATGTTTGGTTATAATGATTTCTCGCACTTCTCGCACTAAAAACACTTCTGAAATGAACCAAATCCTATATATATACACAAATGTCGTATTTATCATGTATCGCAATCACCGTAGCCCCCTTTCCGCCCACAACATATATAATCACAATATTTTCTTGGCACTCATGCCATAATCAAGTTAGTTCGTTTAATAAGTTGCAGCAGAACTTGACTCATAGGCCATACTCAACTTTAGTTTATAGCATAACTTGGCTCATAGGCTATACTCAACTTTAGTTTATATGTTGCAGCAGAACTTTGGCTCATAGGCCATACTCAACTTTAGTTTGGTACTATTGTGGCCTTTCTTCCGCCCCCAATAGCCTCATGGTCATCACATACCACGTTTTTCCCCATGGCCGTTACAGACCACGTTATTTCCCCAACCTGTTGTGTTTAACATTATATAGCGTATTTGTATAAACAGGTTGTCACGTATGATTTCATTATGTTTTGGCATTCGTAGTGTTTCCATTTAGTATATCAATCATGATAATAATCACCTTTCATCAGCACGTAGTTTATCATTATGTTTGTAGGGATTTTTCATATATGAAGGTTCAGGTATTTTTCGTTCTGAACCGTTTTCAGATAGATAATGCATATGAACATGCTTTTCACCCCCAAAAGTTCGTAAAACAGTTTAAAGGGTGGGGTCATGAAACGCACGGTTTTGTAGGCACTCAGTGCGAGATCAGCTCGGGGTCGTCTCCCTTGCTATCACTTAGTCCCTATACTCAATATTATAATAATATTATTATTTTAATATTATTATAATCTTTATACTAAGCTGGGCTGTATAGCTAGTCTGAGTGTGGCTGTAACACTCAAAAAGTGTCAGTAGGTTTAGATGGTGATGTTGTTCAATGTCTGATGTTTATAATCAAACTTGGCTCAATTTCCCCGTTTCACCAGCTAGGCCAAGTTACTCGTTTATGAGTTTGGAAAACAGTTATGGGGAAGTAAACTTGGGTAAACGTGTTGGTTGATAAAATGATTAAGTTATAAAGAAAGATCACGTATTAGGGGTCTGGATCCGCTACGGGGCTCGTTTCCGTTTATTCAATTTGATTTTGAGAAAAACGCGCACAATCTATCCAAGTTGTCCGGATTTCTCACAAAAAGTTCGTTTTTACATAGTTATTCTGAAAATATGCTTCTTGAACGTTTTTGATGTTCTGATATTCCAACAGGTTCGTTAATCACGAACTTGCCGGTTTTCGTCATAATTGAATTTGTTTAATCTTCAAATTAGCATAATTAAGTAACCGTTAATCATTAGATCATGAAAATTTACACACTTATCAAATAAAATATGTAGATTTTTATAAAAATATTTCTGGAATTATTTACTGATTTACAAATTTATAAAAAATCATTTTATGTGCTAAAATTAGTCCGAAAATCATCCGTTTATGACAAATGATTTCCGAAAAATCCACCAAAATTCCTGAGTGATTAAAAAACTTTCCAACATAACCTGTAGCAATTCCAAAAGCTAACAATCTTGCCAAATATCATTTTCTAGCCAAAAAACGACTATGAAAATCTGAATAAGCGCGATTACACAAAACATATTTAGAATTTTCCAAATGACCCCAAATTTCATATGTGATCATAATATATCAAATCTGAGTTCTCCATAAAATTTTATAATTTTTTAAGCATTTTAACTATTTTTCCCCAAATAAACGTCCCAATTCGGTAATAAATTCGCCAAATATTCTCGGACGGTCGAAAAATTACCAAATTTGAAAAGAGACTCAATTATATTGTCCCTGATGTTCCTGCAAAATTTTATGACCAAAAAATATGTACATCACAACCTTAACCTAAACATCCCGTAATCGAGCATTTCGGCATTACCTTTGCGGTTTTCGCCCAATTTCGCTCCCTTAATCCAATTTCCGGGTTCTCGTGCTTCTATACAAGCTAAGTACAGGTCCTATATCACAAACCAAGCATGTATCATCAAGAGACCAGCCATGAAAGTTAGGGTTTCGGTTAGGGTTCTAAACCGAACTTTTGAACCGTAAAAACGTCGTTTAAACCCTCTAATCCGTGTTTATGGCCAAAAAACTTATCAAACTAGGTTCCTAACCATGTGTAGAATCAAAACATGTTTTTTTAAAATTTTTAGAGTTTTTGCATGGTTGATTTTTGGTAATCAAACTATGTTTATATGTTATTAAACTTGTTTAAACATGCTAGAAATGGATCAAAAATTAATACTTACCTTATGGTTTATGGGGTTTGGAAGGAACCAGAACTTGGATAAGCAGATCATGTAAAAAGATAAAGTGAAAAATATCTAGGTTAATGTTTTATAAATAAAGAAAACTTAAGGGTGGAAAAGTCCACTTTGGCGGGCTGGGCCCCCTTTGGGCATAATTTTGGCCCATTAGTCTCGTTTTGCATGCCCGAACATGAAATCCCAAGTCCAAGTTTATTTCGGGTTCGGTTTTTGGCAAGAAAAATATATCGGGTACGACAAACAACACGAAAACGAGTCTTTTTCGGCCATTTTTGTGTAAATTTAGAAAAACCTACTATTATTATCACTGATCGCTTAAAACATCTCCAACAAGTGTTTGGTAAATCTTTTTCGGCTTAACGAATGATACAATGCTTGTTTCGGAGCTATCTTTCGCGTTAAAATCCATAGCGGGTAGTTAAACGAGTATGTTTTCGTTTAACTAGTTTGCTATCATACTAAGGCCTTAATATTAATATGTTAGCTTATAACAGATATATATCACTTATAGATGACCCCTCGGGATATCCGAGTCATAACCAGACCCGTTTGGTTAATCGTTTGTTCGATACGCAATAAGCGGTTAATCGCTTATTCGGTTTGCGAATACTGAGGTGTATCCGATTTTGTCACGAATGTCACATTTGATTCCATGTGTAATGGATGATTCTATTCCATTGAGCAACCAAACACCATTTTTTTCATTCCCACGTAATGAATCATTCCTATCTTAGTTATTTTTTTCTAATCATGCAACCTAAAGTATTCATTTCATTAGCAATGTTATCACATAATTAGTTTATTTGTTTTCTTTCCTTTTTTTTTGTATGAACCGGGGATAAAATATAAAAGAACGTGTATATAGGACCCGGACCTTGTAGCGAGACTGTTAAACCAAACAAAAAAAAAAGTAAAAACGTTGAACTACACATGCGTGTTGCGGCGACCGATAAAACATCATTATAGAAAAGAATAACTAAGTCAAAATGTTAAAAAATATTATTCAAGCGGGTTTTAATTAATAATAATAATAGTTAAATAAAATTAAATTGTATAGGGCTTAATAAACTTAAAATAAACTATAAGCGTTATTTTATACTTTTATTAATATTCTTTTCATATCTAAGGTAAGAAAACTAAAATATTTGTAACGTAATAAAAGGTCGTAAATTAAGCTTGTGAGTATGTAATATGGTATTGAGTGGCAATCTCACAATGGCATCCAACGTTTTTGTATCAGATTCAAGTACAATCTCTTTTGATAATTAATACTTGGTTAATTCCCCAATCTCATTAGGTTTTGTGTTTTCGGGGTTACAAATAACAGAATGCTCGTTTTCTAGCAAACATTGTAAATTTCTAGTTCAAAATTGATTTAATTCTTTAAAAGTAGTTTGGATGCACCTGTATCCCACCACTTTGGAGACCTGGGTTTTCGAAAACAGTGTGTATTATATATCGACCGGCTTGTTTAAAAATTAAGGCGACTTGGATTGTTTACAAACATTCAGATTTCAAGCGACCCGTGAGCTTTTGGAACATTACTAAATTTAAGTAACCGTCCGTACGCATCTCTTGTGTTGGGCTCCACGAGCCGAGTCTGAGCTAGATCATGCCCAATTGACACAATCCTCCTAAAAAAAGAGGGATCCCGCATTGAAACTTTCTCTAATTTATTCTCCTCACTTGTGCATGTGAGATCATTCACCAATTTGACACTCGAAACGAGTATCACACAACTCTGATCTCGGGTCAGCCTCTAATGGCTTTCAATTGCTTATACATGTTACAACCTAAATTTAAGTTCAGGTAAGCTAGAACCAGTCCAACCTGACAACCTAACATGTCCCGGCTAGAAAATGTAGCAACTAAAACCAAACGCGTCTGCCCAAATTCTTGTTTTTACTCCTAGTTATCATACATATAATTTTGGAAAATGGAGTTTAGAAATCTTGCAGTTCACTTGCAAAATACCTAAATCAATAGCATGCAGAAACATATATAGTATTAATCCCTCTTAGGTTTCTGCTACGCATATGGTGCAAGTCAATAGAGGATTGCCAACAAAAGTTGACTAGGTGGACAAAGAAAAACACCAACACAGGCACGAACCTGTATATATTCATCGGGTCCCCGTTTATATAAGTATTTAAGGGGATTGCATTATATCAGTGTACTGCCAAAAAGCTATGTTTAACATAGAAATAAGCATGGAATCCCATTAATCATCGTCACAACTTCAATCTTAATATATTCAACCAAAACCGACAATCCAATACAGAAGGCACTTCAGATTAATACAGTCTGCAAGTTACAATAAGAAAGAACTAACAATCTAGATACAGATCTTCATTGTAACTATTCAATAATCTCTCACGATGAGAGAGAAACAGGATTTGCAAGAAACATCTCTGGAAAAATATAACGTGGAAACGAATGGGCCAGACTTCAGACCAAGCTCCTAGGCTCCAAAGCCCAAATCGGAAATAAAGCCACACACGAAATAACCAAACTACACTAGATAAAAGAAAATATTGATTTGGAAAAAAAAAACAATAACAAACATCATACGACTATTGTTAAGGAATCCCACGAAACACCATATTGACTATTGTTACAGAGCATGCAGATAGGTATGTGCAGGTATAAACCCGCATGTTATGTAAACCAGCAATTGCAATATGGAAGAGCAGTAACACTAAGGTTAGAAAGTGTATTAATATCCACATCATGAGAGAATTAAATCAATTGGCATCCAACAGTAGGCCTTTACAAACCACAATGTAAATGATTACTCATATTACAACGGAAAATGCTGAACATAACAAAGCGATTGCATTCAAGATGCATACTAAAAGCATGTAAAATATAAGAGAGAAACTAAAGTTTTTCTTCAACTAATACCTTCCCACCATATGAAAGTTAACTAACTATTCATTCTCCACGGGCAGCACCAATAATTTGATATGATCAATGTCCTGTGATGCCTGATATGATGCAATGCAGGTCTTTAAGCTTGTGTCATCCGTTAGACTATACCATTGTCCAGGAAGAACCTTGTACTCGATCTTGTAGGTCCCAGCTGTATTCAGCCCAAACTCCTGCTTGATTTTCTCCATCAAACTTTCAAAAGTAGGTGAGCTAGGAAGGAAGAACAAACAGTTATCAACTTCATAGACTGCTAGTATCACCAGATCCTCATCATTGTCGTCGCCATTAACTGAATGTTGTCAGTACACTTATAGATGTTTCTGCACAGATGCGGCTGACGGGTTTCAAATGTCCTCGCAACGAGGCCCGGCCCGTTTTTAAAAGGAAGGTAACGAAGATCACAATAGAAACGCGACATGCCGTCTGAATTATCAAGACAACCAAAGATCAGTTTGCCTAATAACCTGCTTCTCATCCGGTTGTGAAAATTAACATAAGGGAGCCAAACTTGAGCGAGAGTTAAGTCATGTGATTTAATAGCCACTTTTAACAAGATTCGAATCACCGGGAAGACCCTGTTTAAAAAAGAGAAATAAATAAACACAGACTACTTTAAGAGGAATAAAAAACATCACCTGGCACGGCTGGAAAATTGGTTTGGACGAGTGATACTCAAACCCACTTTCTGCAGGCAGGCAGACAAAAATTATAACTTGAATCATTTTTATCAACCAATAATAGCATAGTAAAATATATATAAGATACCTTTAGTTGATGATGCAGGTCGTTGTAGATTAGGAGAAGATGACGAGGATATCGGACAGAAACTTCAATGACTCCAACGCAGGAAGCCGCTTGAGAGAAGAGAGGCAGCATCATGAAACAAGTTAATCCGCAATCCAAAGCGAGGTCGACCAACGGAGTCCCACTGTGAGCCCTAAGATCCAGAACCGCCTCTGGAAATAATTTGAAGAATGCAGCGGTGGGCGGAGCGTATTTGATGACCATAGGGTCGTCTTCAACCACATTACCGATAAGAGCATAGGAATACCGCTCAGAACGTGTCCTGTATTTGCGGAGACGACGGTTAGCAAGGCAAAAGGCGAAAGGGGTGTCGGAGCATGAAAGCAGTGTGGCGTAGGTGGCGGTCGGTCGCCAAAACTGAAAGATGATCCTCTCCAAAGGAAACAATTTGACATTACGAAACGCAGACTCGATCTTCTCGCAAACCACATCTGTATGTATGTATTGTATGCATTCAGTCAATCAGGATACACAAATTTTTATTACCAATCAAACTAAACAAACAAAATACAAATTATTACCAAATAAACAAACAAAATCAAGTTATTAGTTACTTACCGGATGTTTCTTTTCCACGGGGCCAAACCGCCATCCTCTCAGGCCGAATATTGGGCCACCGCTCGTCGTCGTCCCTCATCTTCCAATTGAATTGAATTCTTGCAGTAATCCCTAACCCCCTTTTTTATGTCTAGATTATTTTTATTTGATTTTCACTTTACCATACGACCGTCATATCAGCTTATAAACATAACAATTATAATAGGTGTTTTATCTTATTTTTAATAATGTATTATTATTACTATTATTATTTAGAGTGAAAATATTGTTTTTCGTCCAATAGTATCAAATCTGGGGTGTTAGTTCAATAGTATCAAATTTGTGATTTCCGTCCTTGCAGTTTTATTTCACTTGCAGTTAAATAAATCCTAATTCACTAATCATGTTAAGTTTTTTCGTTAAACCCATCAACGTGTCATTCACATGAGGGAGAATTTTGTCTTTTTTCTTCCTAAATAAAACTCAGTCCTAATTCGCAAGCCCCTCACGTGAGGGGTTGGGGTGTATTTTGGGAAAAAAATAAAAAAAGAACAAAACTGTCCCTCACGTGAAGGACACGCTGATGAGTTTAACGGCCAGACTCAACGGGTTTAGTAAATTCAGTTCACTCTATTATTTATTAACGTTAAGGATGTTGAAATTAACTTTTTATCCTCATTTGCCTTGTACATGCCAACACTTAACACACAAATCCAATGGTCGTTCTATTGTAATTGTAAAGGACTAAAAACGACACACTTTGTCATCTTAAATATATATAATCGAAATTTTTAAAAGCTCTCTCGTTGCTTCCTAAATTTTCTCAAGCCGCCAAATTGCTTTATTTGTAAGTGGAGGCTTTCATGCATTTGACCATAATTCACAGGTATAGATCTTACCAAACCCAGATAGCCCTTAAACGAGTTATAACGTCCCATTGAATTTAAAAGTACTCTCAACAAATAATTGATATGAAAATCCTATAAAATAGGAATAAACTAAAACTTAATATCGGATTTTTTTATAAAAAAATATTATTTATAATTAAGAAACAATTTTATAGTAAAAAAAATGAGCGGGTCATGGGTCTCATCAAACCCAGATAGTTTTTAAACGGGATTACAACATTTCATTCATTTGTGAATCCCTTTCATCTTCAAATCCTAAGTATATTATTAATGTTTTTACAGTAAATAAAATTAAAATCCAAATATATATATATATATATATATATATATATATATATATATATGTATATTATAAACAAATAATGTAAGAAATAGTTTAAAATCATCATTAAAGGATTATTATCTCCGGTTAATTTGAAACAAAGATTTATTATTATAAATTATTTTTGTACACGGATCGATACTTGGTTCTTACCGATACTATTCTACATATACGATGGGTACACTTGCCTAATTGTGTGTGGTTTAGTTCTAGAAGAAATCATTTTTGTAAATTTAAAGCACGTTCTTGTGTGAAAACCAATCAACATATTTTAATCCATCACACATGATCACACCAAGTTTTTGGCGCTGTTGCCGGGGACGTAGTAAAGTTTCTAAGCACGATCCAAGTTTTATCTTAATCTGTGTGTATAATTGTAAAAAGTTTAATTTCTCTTTACTTTTTTTTGTTTATTTTGGCCTTTAGTTAATTTTTATTTAGCCTTTAGCTTAAATATATATAGTTGGAATTAATTTATATTTTTCCATGTATGTCCTCGACATCCGAACCTGAGCTTATTTCGCCAGTTTCTGACCTCAGACGAATTTTCCATCGGGGAATAAGCAACCGAGCGAAGCAAGTAGCTGAAACAATCAAAGACGAGTTAGTAGACGACACGACATTGAAAGAAGATCAAACATAACAAACGATGGCGACACCAAACGATGAACCAAACATGTGTCAATATGCTAGGACAATCCTCAAAGGCTATGGCAATGGTATGGCTCCACTAGAAAACACCGAATTTACAGCGGATCGGAGTAGGCAAACTTTTTTTTTTAGTGGCTTGACCCTCTCAATCTCTCACAGAATGCTTAAAATCAAAAAGAAAATGTAGATATCTTGTATTTGAGAAATTCCGGCAGGTGGTTTCCGACAAAACTATGAAGTGTGAGATATGGTGATACTGAAGAATGAAGAAGACGACAGTGATGAGTTATGTGCATAAAAGAAGACATGCTATTTACTATATTTAGGTCTATAGGAATGTGGGTCTTTTTTAATTTTTTTAATAAGCCCATATCCAAACATAATATTTTATTAATAACCTATTCTTTCACTTTTGACCTAGTGCACAAGTCAGCCGTCCCTGTTTTCCTCTCTGCTCATTTACACTTTTTTGGTGTTTCTTTTTCCTATTGCGGAAAAGACAATATGAAGTAACTTAACTTTATTGTTTTTAGTTTTTATTTTAACTAATTTTTATTATTTAGAATGTTAATACTTTATGATTTTAACAATAGGAAATTAGGAATCTTGTTGTGTAGTTATCTTTTATGTAGTTAATTTACGATATCACTTAGTATATATGATCTAATCTAGAACTTATTGTTTTATATAATTTATTACGATAATTAAGTTTATTATTTGTGTATGTAGAAACGCTTCTATCAAAAAATATTTTGGTAACACACCCAAATCAAGTATTGCGACTCCATCAAGTTCGTCACATGCCAATGAAAATAATAATAAAAGAAGTCGAGAAGAAGTTGAAGTATCGGAATATGAAATTGTTGGTGACCCAACCTTGCACAAACCAATTAATGATTATTCAATTAATATTCGAGAGGAAGTAAGGAGACGTTATATAACGAAAGGTGCTTGCCAACCAAAAGGTCATAATTTTCCCAAAACACAAATTTGTGGACAATTGAGAAAGTTTCAAAAAACATGGTTTGATCGTTTTTGTTGGTTAGAATATAGCGCATCAAAAGATGCGGCATTTTGTTTGTGCTGTTATTTGTTCCCTACCGGTAATAGACATGGGGATGAAGTCTTTATCAACCATGGTTTTAGAAACTGGAAAAAGGCATTTGAAAATTTTCGTGATCATGAAGGAGGTCAAAATAGTAGACATAATCATGCTAGAGTTGAGTTTGAGTTATTTAAAGATCAAAGGCACAATCTAGACAATGTATTGTCACAACAATGTAAGCAAGATGAGATTGTTTATCGTGTTCGGTTAACCGCTGTTATTGATGTGATTCAATTCCTTTTAAAACAAGGTTTGGTTTTTTGCGGGCATGATGAGTCTATAAGCTCTAATAGTCGAGGTAATTTTCTTGAAGTTGTCACGTTGTATTGTGAACGTAATGATGAAGTAAATAAGGCGTTTAATTCAAAATCACATGGAAATAATCAATTGACTTCGCCTAAAATCCAAAAAGAAATAGTTAATGCATGTGCTGCTGAGGTAAGAAAGATTATTGTGAACAAGATTAAAGATAAGTTTTTTTCTATTTTAATTGACGAGTCTCGTGATTGTTCTATAAAAGAGCAAATGGCGGTGGTTTTGAGATATGTGGATGATGTTGGAGAAGTGATTGAACGGTTCGTTGGGGTAGTGCATGTTACCAACACTTGTGCATCATCTCTAAAAAGTGCTATTGATAATTTTTTTGAAAATTTTTTTTTAACAATGTCTAAAGTTAGAGGTCAAGGTTTTGTGGAGCTTTCAATATGCGTGGGGAGCTAAATGGATTGAAGCAAAAATTTTTAGCTGAAAATAAGTGTGCATTTTATATTCATTGTTTTGCACATCAGTTACAATTGGTAATCGTGGCCACGTCATCTGAATATGCATCTGTAAGTTCTTTTTTTGATTAACTTAAAAAGATTGTGAATATTGTTGGAGCTCAATGTAAAAGGAAAGATTTGATTCTACAAAAAAAACATGATGATTTTGTGAAACGAATTGAGACGAGTTAAGTATGTACAGGAAAAGGTAAAAACCAAGAAATGAGTTTAGCCCGAGCTGGTGTGTAACACCCCGGCTAAAGCGGAATAAGCACGGGTGTAACGTACAGATCACTCATAAGCTCGTAACGCTATTAAAGCGACAATAATTATATTTAATTCATTTCAATACATCGCAAATACACAATCAAATATTAATACAATAAACTTTGAAATTTTCGTCTCTTGCAACCTAATGGTCCAACTATTCTATTCTTCGATCCTTAAACTTCAATCTGCAACACGTTGAAAATAAGCTCGTAACGTAAAGCGACAATAATTATATTTAATTCATTTCAATACATCGCAAATACACAATCAAATATTAATACAATAAACTTTGAAATTTTCGTCTCTTGTGACCTAATGGTCCAACTATTCTATTCTTCGATCCTTAAACTTCAATCTGCAACATGTTGAAAATAATATATTTTGTCAACAATAATATTGGTGAGAATTCATAAAGTTTTGCATATATATAATATGAAAAGTGTAAAATTCACAAGTCAAGATGTATAGTCTCAATCATATAGCAAAAGAAAAGTAAATACATGATATTCTTGTTCGCTTGACATAAGTCAAATCTACTAAGGAACCCCGTTCGCCGAGCTACTTGGAGTATCAAGTATGATAATGATACCGCCATTAACAAATGGACGGTGCAGGTACTGTGACATCTGCCCAATCCGACCCGACCCAGGTACCCGTTTTCGAATCCGATTCTTTTTATGATTTAAAATTTGATTATTAATCTTTGTAAATTTAACATTAAATTATATATATATATATATATATATATATATATATATTTTTATATTACTTACTAATAATAATAATTTCTTGTCGCCGTCCCGCCTCTCTCTTTCTTGTCGCCGTCCCGCCTCTTTCTCTCTCTTGTTGCCGTCCCGTCCCTCTGCTTAACCCTTACGCCTTGAACCCCTTTTTCTCTTAACTCTTTGCTTGTCCTTTGGTTCTTCCCGCCTAAGGATGTCTGCGCAGCTCCACGCACCAGACTCCTTACAGGGAAGCCTGCGTGAAGACCAGCTGTTCCTGCGATACGCGAGGCGAACTGTTCCCTCGGCGCGCTAAGGATTGTAGTTCTTCCCGCGGCGCGCGAAGAATTGTAGTTCTTCCCGCGGCGCGCTAAGGATTGTAGTTCTTCCCGCGGCGCGCTAAGGATTGTAGTTCTTCCCACGGCGCGCAAAGGATTGTAGTTCTTCCCGCGGCGCGCTAAGGATTGTTGTTCTTCCCGCGGCGCGCTAAGGATTGTAGTTCTTCCCGCGGCGCGCAAAGGATTGTAGTTCTTCCCGCGGTGCGCTAAGGATTGTTGTTCTTCCCGCGGTGCGCTAAGGATCGTTCTGTCTGCCTTCGCCCTCGCGCGCTCGAGTCTTCTCGCGCTAGACCTTAAGTCTTTTCTTTAGTTTAGGTCAGCCTGTATGCTTTTGAAATATCTTATCTTTGGTTTGAGCACTGTAGGTCAGTTCCGACATCTGTCCGAAAAGCCACTTTCGGCACAGCATACGCACCAATCCTATTGGTTGACAGAAAAAGTGACTGACATAATCTTTTGAAATCTTCTTTTGCATGTCTTGAACAGTACTTTGACTGACACCTCCCATGCTTTACCTGTAACCTGTCAGCTTTTCCCCATCCCCTGCAGCTGCCGGCATATCTTTTAATATCTTTTGCTTTTGGTTTCTTATGCTTTTTAATATCTTTTGCTTGATTTGATAAGATCTTTTCCCCTTTCAAGGGATTGTGTTCCCTTGGGTTTTCCTATAAATTAAGCTAATTTCTTGTTTATTAACACTACACACTACACTTAAACACTCCCCAAATCTCTCTCCTTTTGCTCTCTGCCGTAGTTCCTCAGCAACGCCACTCCTCTCTTTGCCTCCGTCTTCTCTTCTGTTCTGCCCAGAATCTCGGTAAATATAAATATATATATTTTGTTTTAATTTGTTTAACTAACAAAAATCGATACTTACTGCATATATTCAAGACATAAAAACCAAACGTTAAACCAATAACCTCTTATTTATAGGTTAACTTGTGCTTGTTTAAAAATTGGATTCTTGCATTATCTATCAACGCACCGTTTACAAGTGAGTAATCTCGTACTTAATCCCCTTTTATTTTTAACTTTTTGGGATGTTCATGTGTTCATACAACTTGAGTCTTAAACTTGTTTATGAAATTTATGTGCGCAAAACCCCATGTGTTATGGACGTTTACTTGGCTGTTTATTTGTATGTGTGAATCATTAACCGCTTGTTTCGGCCTATTCCGAAGTTTTCATGGATCCATTAGATGAACACGGGAGACCTATCGTTTACGGTTTTCTTGTTTTGTTTACACATGCACGTATGATTATTTGTTTTTGTGCTCGATTGGGAGCACGGATTGAACTATGAGCTATGATCTATTTAGGCTTGATCACAATCTGATTACACCCTATGTTAAACCCCAGTTAAGCACATGTTGCGCGCAGTGTTTGTTATTATCTATTTATATCTATTAAACTTGATTTCTCACCGACACGCAAGTGTTGACGTTTTATTTTAACACATGTTCAGGTTTGCTGTAGCTGCTTTTGGGAATCTCAAGGACGCGTATGATGTTTTCTTTTTCTTTGGAACTAGATTAAAATGTAACAAGACAAATTACGTTATTTGAATATTTTAAGTTATTATATGATTTATGTTACTTTACGATTTGTGTCCTGCGCGTGCGCAATGAAAATGTATTTATTAAATATTGACACCCAAATAGTGTCACGAGTAATGAAACAATACGTGGCGCCCCGATGTAAAATCCGCCATCGGTCGGGGTGTTACAGATTGGTATCAGAGCTCCGTGACTTTAGGATAGGTGGTTATACGTAACGACCTAGAATACCTAAGAGTCCCTTCTCGCGCATGAGAAATATCTCATGTTTGCGCGCTAATTGTTATTTACTCGATATTTATAAAATATGCTTGCGCATACGCAGCACATGATTTCGTGTTTTATCCGCGATCTTTCGATTTTTATTGTTAAATTTCAATTTATCTCTTTACTTACATATTCGTTTGTTGTTGGGATTTGGCATTGAAAATCCGAAAAGTCATGGTGATACATGAATAGTTGATTTTCAATCCCCATTAACTTTATGTTTTAAATTGAAGATTTGAAAAGTCATGGTGATACATGAATTGTCAATCTCCAATATTCATTTACTCGATATTTTAAATTGAGAATTCGGAAAGTCATGGTGATGCATGAATTGTCGATTTTCAATTCGAATTCATTACCTGTATTAAGTTTGCATTTAAATTCATATTTTACTTCAAAATTTGATAGCATTTAACTCCACGAAACAAGCTTTACGACGATATACTTAAAACGATTTCCCATACCAAGATATTAACAAAAATTAAAACTTTTATAGAATGCCTCCGCTATCAGCTCGTCGTCATCAGAGGAGAGAAGCCTCGCGCAGACGAATGCAGCGTCGTTCCCGGGAAATGGCCGCCGCAATAGCCCAAGCCTTAAACCAAAACAATACCAACCCCTCCGGATACAATATTAAATCCTTTAATGCGGGTAACCCTCCGAAATTCACAGGGCTTGAGGGAGCCACCGTAATGCTCCAATGGCTCGAGAAAATTGAGAACACCTTCCTCCATACCCAATGCCCTCCAGACCGACGAACCTTATACGCCTCAAGTGTCCTAGAATCAAGGGCGCTTACTTGGTGGAACGGAGTAGCTCACGCGCGTGGTGCAGAGGCTGCTTCTAGCATGCTCTGGGAGGAATTCAAGGAACTTTTGACTAGAGAATTCTGCCCTCCCAACGAAATAAAGCGCCTTGAGGAGGAATTTTGGAACTTGAAGCAGTACAGTGGCGAAGCGCGCGAGTACGCTACGCGCTTCCACGAACTAAGTTTGCTTGTCCCGCACCTAGTTACCCCTTCCCGCCGAGCCATCGAGAAGTTTCTTGGGGGTCTCCCCATGGAAATTCAAGATTCTGTATGGGCCAGGAACCCAGCAACCCTCTCTGACGCCATCGAGTTGGCCGCTGTGCTCAGCGACAACCATGTCAGGGCAGGAACACTGTTCCTGCGGGGAGCCGAGAAGACCAAACTCACCAAGACTGTCCCAGAACCAACAGAAACCAAGCCAGAACCCTCAAACCGCAACAACCTCAAGCGCAGGCGCAGACCCAATCATCAAGCCTACGCGCTTACCAACCCGCTCGTTGTCCAGCAACCCGCCTACCAACCTCCAGTACACGCTCCTAACCCACTGTCAACCTACCCAACACCCCCTGTAGTCCATAACTATGCCTTAACCAATCCCGCACTCCATGCCCCGTCAACTAAGAAACCTTACACAGGAAACCAACCCTTTTGCCCAACCTGTAGACTTCACCATCCAACTCAAGTCCCGTGTCGACAATGTAACCGATGTGGCCGTACTGGTCACACTGCTGAGAACTGTAGAGTCCTTCCCGCCAACCCAATCGCGCAAACACCACCAACTTACCCGCTAAACCCACAACCAACATACCCTAATCCACGACCCAGGTCGTGCTATAACTGCGGTGACCCCAGTCATTTCCGGAACGCGTGCCCGAGACTGCAAGTACAAATTACGCAAGCTAATCCGGTTAACCAAATTTCAAACCAAGTGAAGCGCGGACGAGCTTTTAATATAACCGCGCACCAAGCGCAAGCGAATAATGACGTGGTTAATGGTACATTTTTACTTAACGGACAATATGCGTCTATACTTTTCGATACTGGCGCCGATAGAAGTTTTATTTCTCGCGCATTTAAACAAAAACTTGCGCGACCGCGAGTAAATTTAAACGAAAACTTTTCAGTTGAATTGGCTAATGGTGAAACTATTTTAATAAACTCCGTGATCAAAGATTGCACGCTTAACCTTAATGAACATGATTTTCTAATCAACCTCATTCCCATGCCTCTTGGAAGTTTTGATGTGATTATTGGAATGGACTGGCTCTCGCAAAATCGCGCCGAAGTAATCTGCGCCAAGAAGTTGATTCGCATTCCTCGGGATAATGGTCAAGATCTTCATATCTACGGCGAGAAACCATCTAACGGTCTTAAACTTATGTCATGCTCCGAAGCCCGAAGACTTTTGCGGAAGAAATGTGTCTCGTTCTTAGCTCATGTGGTCAAACCCGATGAAGGAAGGAAGAAACTTTCTGAAATCCCCATCGTGCGTGACTTTCCTGAAGTCTTTCCCGATGATCTTTCTGGTTTACCTCCCGCTCGGGAAGTCGAGTTTCGTGTTGATCTTGTCCCTGGTGCATCCCCCGTAGCCAAATCTCCTTATCGACTTGCACCCGTCGAAATGCAAGAATTAGCAAGTCAACTTCAAGAGTTGACCGATAAAGGATTCATTCGCCCTAGCTCTTCGCCCTGGGGTGCTCCGGTGTTGTTCGTTAAAAAGAAAGACGGATCGTTTCGCATGTGTATCGATTACCGCGAGCTGAACAAGCTCACCATTAAGAACCGGTATCCCTTACCACGTATTGACGACCTTTTTGATCAACTCCAAGGTGCCTCTTGTTTCTCCAAAATCGATCTCCGTTCTGGCTATCACCAGTTGTGTATCCGCGATGAGGATATTCCCAAGACTGCCTTTCGAACCCGCTACGGTCATTTTGAATTCTTGGTCATGCCCTTCGGTTTAACCAACGCACCCGCTGTCTTCATGGATCTAATGAACCGGGTGTGTAGGCCTTTCTTAGACCGATTCGTGATCGTGTTTATCGATGACGTTCTGGTGTATTCCAAAACCAAGGCCGAGCATGAACAACATCTTCAGTTGGTGTTGCAAAAGCTTCGAACCGAACAACTCTATGCCAAACTCTCCAAGTGTGAGTTTTGGTCTGATGAAGTACAGTTTCTTAGTCATGTTGTAAACAAGATGGGTATTCATGTCGACCCATCCAAAATTGAAGCAATCAAGAACTGGATTGCACCGTCCACTCCTACCGAAATCCGTTCCTTTTTGGGCTTAGCTGGTTACTACCGGCGATTCATTTCGAACTTCTCAAAAATCGCCTTGCCTTTAACAGCATTAACACACAAAGGCAAACCGTATATTTGGGGCTCTAAGCAAGAAGAAGCCTTTCAAACGCTCAAGCAATTGTTGTGCGAAGCTCCTGTTCTAACGTTACCAGAGGGTACTGACGACTTTGTTGTTTATTGTGATGCTTCCAACCAAGGTCTCGGTTGTGTACTTATGCAACGAGGCAAGGTTATCGCTTATGCGTCTAGGCAACTCAAAATTCATGAAAAGAATTATACGACTCACGACCTCGAACTTGGTGCAGTTGTATTTGCCTTAAAAATCTGGAGACACTACCTCTATGGTACTAAGTGTATCATTTACACAGACCATAAAAGCCTTCAGCACATTTTTGATCAAAAGGAACTTAACATGAGACAACGCCGATGGAACGAACTCATCAGCGATTACGATTGTGAGATCCGATATCACCCTGGAAAGGCTAATGTGGTAGCCGATGCGCTCAGCCGCAAACCCAGTCAACTCAACTGTATCTTGCCGCGCACGCAGCTTCACTTTGCGCCGATCCAAAACGATCTTGAATCGCGCATTCGCGACGCGCAGCGCGCATCGATCAGCAAAGGCAACCTAGGCGCCGAGTTAGCGTGTGGTGCAGAAGCGCATCTAGTCCCTAACCTGAATGGAATTCTCTGTTATCTCAATCGCATCTGGATCCCCAACGATGAGAATCTTCGCTCTGTCATACTGAGTGAAGCACACAAAACTCGGTATTCCGTTCATCCTGGTGCTGACAAAATGTACAATAATTTGCGCCTTTCTTATTGGTGGCCTGGTATGAAAAAGGATATTGCTGTGTTCGTAGCTAAATGCCTAACTTGTTCTAAGGTAAAAGCTGAACATCAACGCCCATCTGGTTTGCTCGAACAACCTGAAATTCCTACGTGGAAATGGGAAAGTATAGCAATGGACTTTATCACCAAGTTACCCTTGACCGCAAGCAAACATGATAGCATTTGGGTTATAGTGGATCGATTGACCAAGTCTGCCCACTTTCTGCCCATTCGTGAAACCTACCGTGTTGAACAACTTGCGCATCTATATGTCAAAGAAATTGTCTGCCGTCATGGTACTCCCTTGAGCATCATATCCGATCGCGATGGCCGTTTTATATCTCGCTTTTGGAAATCTCTCCAATCTGCGTTAGGAACTCGCTTGGACATGAGTACTGCATATCATCCTCAGACTGACGGACAGTCTGAGCGAACCATCCAAACCCTTGAGGATATGCTTCGATCTTGTGTTCTTGATTTTGGAGGCAATTGGGATTCACACCTACCTCTGATCGAGTTCTCTTATAATAACAGCTATCATTCCAGCATCGGTATGGCCCCATTTGAAGCACTTTACGGTCGAAAGTGCCGCTCGCCGATTTGTTGGAACGAAGTGGGTGAAGTTCAAATCACAGGACCCGAACTAGTTCAAGAGACAACCGATAAAATCGCCAAGATCCGTGATCATCTGCTGACTGCCAGAAGCCGACAGAAGAGTTACGCAGATCGCAGGCGGAAGCCTCTCGAATTTCTAGTTGGTGATCTTGTTCTCCTCAAAGTGTCGCCTTGGAAGGGTGTTGTCCGCTTTGGGAAGAAAGGTAAGCTTGCACCTCGTTATGTTGGTCCGTTCAAGATTCTTGCGAGGGTGGGAAAAGTTGCCTACAAACTGGACCTGCCGCCCGCGCTCAGCAATGTGCATCCAACTTTCCATGTATCCAATCTCAAGAAATGTTTAGCTGACGAGAACCTCCACATACCACTTGATGAAGTTCAAGTTGATGAGTCTATGCATTTCGTTGAGAAGCCTGTTGAGATTATGGATCGCGAGGTAAAGCAAACCAAGCACAGTCGCATCCCTATTGTCAAAGTTCGTTGGCAGTCCAAGCGCGGAGCCGAGTTCACTTGGGAAAGGGAAGATCAGTTGAAGATCAAGTACCCGCACCTTTTCTCTGCGCAACCTACTTCGAGATAAATTTCGGGACGAAATTTCTTAAAGTAGGGGAGACTGTGACATCTGCCCAATCCGACCCGACCCAGGTACCCGTTTTCGAATCCGATTCTTTTTATGATTTAAAATTTGATTATTAATCTTTGTAAATTTAACATTAAATAAATTATATATATATATATATATATATATATTTATATTACTTACTAATAATAATAATTTCTTGTCGCCGTGCCGCCTCTCTCTTTCTTGTCGCCGTCCCGCCTCTTTCTCTCTCTTGTTGCCGTCCCGTCCCTCTGCTTAACCCTTACGCCTTGAACCCCTTTTTCTCTTAACTCTTTGCTTGTCCTTTGGTTCTTCCCTCCTAAGGATGTCTGCGCAGCTCCACGCACCAGACTCCTTACAGGGAAGCCTGCGTGAAGACCAGCTGTTCCTGCGATACGCGAGGCGAACTGTTCCCTCGGCGCGCTAAGGATGTAGTTCTTCCCGCGGCGCGCGAAGAATTGTAGTTCTTCCCGCGGCGCGCTAAGGATTGTAGTTCTTCCCGCGGCGCGCTCAGGATTGTAGTTCTTCCCGCGGCGCGCAAAGGATTGTAGTTCTTCCCGCGGTGCGCTAAGGATTGTTGTTCTTCCCGCGGGGCGCTAAGGATTGTAGTTCTTCCCGCGGCGCGCAAAGGATTGTAGTTCTTCCCGCGGTGCGCTAAGGATTGTTGTTCTTCCCGCGGTGCGCTAAGGATCGTTCTGTCTGCCTTCGCCCTCGCGCGCTCGAGTCTTCTCGCGCTAGACCTTAAGTCTTTTCATCAGTTTAGGTCAGCCTGTATGCTTTTGAAATATCTTATCTTTGGTTTGAGCACTGTAGGTCAGTTCCGACATCTGTCCGAAAAGCCACTTTCGGCGCAGCATACGCACCAATCCTATTGGTTGACAGAAAAAGTGACTGACATAATCTTTTGAAATCTTCTTTTGCATGTCTTGAACAGTACTTTGACTGACACCTCCCATGCTTTACCTGTAACCTGTCAGCTTTTCCCCATCCCCTGCAGCTGCCGGCATATCTTTTGATATCTTTTGCTTTTGGTTTCTTATGCTTTTTAATATCTTTTGCTTGATTTGATAAGATCTTTTCCCCTTTCAAGGGATTGTGTTCCCTTGGGTTTTCCTATAAATTAAGCTAATTTCTTGTTTATTAACACTACACACTACACTTAAACACTCCCCAAATCTCTCTCCCTTTGCTCTCTGCCGTAGTTCCTCAGCAACGCCACTCCTCTCTTTGCCTCCGTCTTCTCTTCTGTTCTGCCCAGAATCTCAGTAAATATAAATATATATATTTTGTTTTAATTTGTTTAACTAACAAAAATCGATACTTACTGCATATATTCAAGACATAAAAACCAAACGTTAAACCAATAACCTCTTATTTATAGGTTAACTTGTGCTTGTTTAAAAATTGGATTCTTGCATTATCTATCAACGCACCGTTTACAAGTGAGTAATCTCGTACTTAATCCCCTTTTATTTTTAACTTTTTGGGATGTTCATGTGTTCATACAACTTGAGTCTTAAACTTGTTTATGAAATTTATGTGCGCAAAACCCCATGTGTTATGGACGTTTACTTGGCTGTTTATTTGTATGTGTGAATCATTAACCGCTTGTTTCGGCCTATTCCGAAGTTTTCATGGATCCATTAGATGAACACGGGAGACCTATCGTTTACGGTTTTCTTGTTTTGTTTACACATGCACGTATGATTATTTGTTTTTGTGCTCGATTGGGAGCACGGATTGAACTATGAGCTATGATCTATTTAGGCTTGATCACAATCTGATTACACCCTATGTTAAACCCCAGTTAAGCACATGTTGCGCGCAGTGTTTGTTATTATCTATTTATATCTATTAAACTTGATTTCTCACCGACACGCAAGTGTTGACGTTTTATTTTAACACATGTTCAGGTTTGCTGTAGCTGCTTTTGGGAATCTCAAGGACGCGTAGGATGTTTTCTTTTTCTTTGGAACTAGATTAAAATGTAACAAGACAAATTACGTTATTTGAATATTTTAAGTTATTATATGATTTATGTTACTTTACGATTTGTGTCCTGCGCGTGCGCAATGAAAATGTATTTATTAAATATTGACACCCAAATAGTGTCACGAGTAATGAAACAATACGTGGCGCCCCGATGTAAAATCCGCCATCGGTCGGGGTGTTACAGGTACGTCCCGTCGGACCCTCCCGCTATGAGTATGAATATAATACCGCCATTAACAAATGGACAGCGCAGGTACGTCTCGTCAGACCCTCCCGCTAGAGTATGAATATCCACCAACAAAAACAGTAAACAACTAGCACATAATCACATAGTTCACAATCAATATGATACAAAACAAATACATACAGGACACGCATGTGAATTTTAGTTTGACACAAGAAAACTAAGTTTGGACGTGCTACACCCCAAAACGTGTAAAAGTAAAAAGGGGTTATGAAAACTCACCTTTGATATGGAGTAAAAAGTAAGTAAAAACCGAAAAGCATCAAGTGAATCGAGTCGGTTGAACCTCACGAGCTATAAGTAAAATAGAATGAGTGTTTAATAACAATTTAATGTAATTAATAAGGTTAATTATTGTATAAATTTATTGGGATTTAATTATTATTTTGTTATAGTTGTTACTATTTTCAAAGTCTTTGATTATTTTAATATACTTTAATAATTTTACGTAACTATGAGAAATACAACGAGTTAGAAGTCATGGATTAGCAGTTACAATTTATGACGACCTTTCTACGAGATTAACGAATTTTTAATAGGTTGCCACTAATGACATAACATTAACGAAACGTATTTTTATTAACGGTTAAACGAGTTTAGAAAACGGTTTTTATATGGACAAATGGTGAGATTTAATGTGATTTATTTTATAAAAATATATATTTAATTTAAGATAATTTTATTTAGTTTATTATGATTTTTAATTAATTTATTATATAATTTAGCTTTATTTATTAATAAAATAGATTAAAAAGAAATACCAAAGAAAACTATGTAAGCTGACCCAGGTTCGCAGCTGACCTGGGTTCGAACCCGGGTCTCTCACTTTTCATACATACGTTCTAACCAACTGCTCTATCAATCTATTCTTCTTAGAATTGAAAACAATTGTATTTATATATTTAATCTAGTTCATCTTCTACACTAATAACCCTAGAAATCTAATTCCACAATTTCATTCCATGTTTGATCAAATTATGTTGGGGGTTTTGATTAGCTAGAAGAAACAATTCAAAAACATATAACAATTACCCGGATTCGTTCTTGTTTGGTGATGAACGGAGTTTCGCCGGAAAATAACTTTAAAGCTAAAAGATTCGTATTACAAAGTGTTTGTATGTGTATTTTGATGTTAGAAACAGGTTGAGGGGATGATTTGAAGTCTATTTATAGCCTGAATTGAGCCGTTGTATGATTAATGATCGTTAATATGATTAAAGAAATTTCCGGCCGTTGGGCGTATTAAATCGGCCATTATACCTTGTTAATGCTCGTTATTATAGCCGATTAATGATATTAGTTAGTGGAGATGAACGTTTTAATAATTAAACTTTGTTAATTTGGCGTTTTGGACAGGTTTTAATGTCGCCGGAGTTACCTTGGCTCGCCGGCGGTGCTCTCACCGGAAAACCGAGAAGAAGGAAGGGGGTGGGGGCTGGGTACCATTTAATATTATTATATTATATTTTAAGAATTAAACTTTCGGTTTTGGTCCCTCTAGTTTTCTTTTAAATTGAATTAAAGTATATTTACAACACTAACCCTGATCTTTGGAATATGTATGTAAATGTAATATTAATTTGTAAACTTTGAATATTTACGTATTATACTAGTGTAGTTCGAAAATTGATTAAACAAAACTTTAAATCCTTAGAGTTTCGTTAGTGAATTAAATGAATAGGAAACAAGCGAACGATTGTCGTAAATTATCGTGACGTTATATTAACAATGAACGTTAAATATAAAAAATTTGAAATGGATCGGGTTTTCGGGTTTAAAAAGTAACGAATGTTACATGGTGACACTCGTTGGGGTTCCCATCTTAAAACTATACTTTGACTTTTAGACTTGTGGAAACCAGTGAGAGAAGTCCTTATTGCTTGTCAACAGAGGGCACTGATACAAAAACTCGAGGCATTGCGCTTGGTATGGCTGAGAAAATGGAAAATGTTGTGTTTGTCTTTATTGCTCATTTGATGGTAAACTTATTAAGAAAGACAAATGACTTGTCACAAGCCCTATAGTTGAAGAATCAAAATATTGGTAATGCGTTTCGATTGATTGAAGATATGAAATATGATATAAAGAAATATAGAGATGATGGCTGGGAGGAGCTAATGAATGAAGTCACCACATTTTGTTCTAAAAATGAAATTTATATGCCTAATATGGAAGACGTCATTCCAGGGCGAGTTAGAAGGACAATTGATGATGAGCCACAGACATATCTCCATCGTTTTCGCGCTGATATTTTTTATCAGGTGCCTTATTCTTATTTATTTTTGTTAACAAATTTCAGCTTATAACATTTTTTTTCTAGTAAACTTTATATATTTTATTTCCACATAATTCTAGGTTGTTGATCTTCTTCTTAATGAAATGAATGAGCGTTTTACTAAGGTAAACTCGGAGTTGCTTGCATGTGTAGCATGTCTTGACCCTAGAGACTCATTTCAAACTTTTTACCGTGAGAAGTTACTACGGCTTGCTGAGTTATATTCTGATGATTTTAGTGGCTTTGATCTTGGTCAACTAAGAATACAACTTGATAGGTAGATTTCAAATATGACAAGTAATGAAGTTTTTACCGGTCTTCATGATATCGGAGAACTTGCAAAGAAAATGGTTCAAATGAAATATCATATTACATATGACCTCGTCTATCGACTAGTTGAGTTGGCTTTGGTTTTGCCGGTTGCAACAGCTACCGTCGAAAGATCATTTCCGCGATGAAGTTTATCAAGACTGATTTACGTAACAAGATGGGTGATAATTTTCTCACAGATGCATTAATGTGCTATGTAGAGAAAGATATTTTTGCAAGTGTAGAAATTGAAGCAATTCTACAACGGTTTCAAGCTATGGGACCTCTAAGATGCCAGTTGCCGACTATCGGTAAAAAAGTAGTTTTGTACACCATTGAATTACGAATGTAAGACAATTATTTTACGACCCCCCATTTGAAATTTTCTGGCTTTGCCACCGATTAGGATTATTACAATCCAATAAACCATAAAAGCAATACCCAAATGCATAGATCACAACAATACTTTGTTTATGTATGCCAATTTTCTTTTGTGATTGTTAGCAAAGTGTATGCCATACGTGAATATCATGTAGTCATGTTTGCACCCTCATTCATGTCAAAACATTTTTTTTTATATTGAAAAGAATAAGATAATACACCATCAAATAAATCTTAACTAAAATAACATAAAGCACAATAATAAGAAAATAATAAGGAATAGGAGAATTTGTTGTCAATTCTTTCTTTAAAATTGACAAACCCGTCTCATATCTAATTACCTGACTCAGATGTAATTGGCAAACTCGTCTCATATTTAATTACCTGACTCAATAGGTTCGAGTTTAATTGTCATCCCTACAAATAAAATTATGTTGCGTTTAACCTTTATAGTAAACTAGATAATGTTGACTTGTAATTGATATTCGTTATAGGCTTAGATCGATAGTGTGTGTCTGGAAAGAATTAAACAGAATAATGATGCAAATTGAACAACTCAGATCATAAGGTTATGTCATACACATACCTTTAATTTATATAAATAGACTGACACACGCATGAATCCTTATGCATACGGTTAATCCATGCATATGGATCCATAAGCATATATGCCATGCGTATGGGTGATTAATTATTACATTTTGACAACTTTAACACCTACACATTGATCTAAGAACAAATACAATATATGATATCAAAATAATGCACTAATAAACACCTGTAATTCTGTTTTTGTTATGTAAATACTTGTCACAACAAAAGTGGAACCCGAATTTACGGGCCATAAACTTTCTGTAGTCACTTTTATTATTTAGAAGTTCAAGCACAACAAAATATTAAGTAACGTTATAAACATTTTAGTCGGTTGAAAATTGACATTACCTAAACAAATTAAAATGTTATTACCACATGTAACAAGACAATATTGAAAATGAAGGATTGAAAACATACATTAAAAAGTTGTATATTGAACGTATCCGGAATTTGAGCTCGATAAGTACTTAATTCCTTCTTTTGATAATAACTAGCTTCTATTTTTGTTACTTCATCTAGTTTCAAATAAATAAATTCTAAAACAGATTTATAAAATAAAAGAAAAAAACTTAGTGTCTGCCACATAACAACCACTGATTGAACCACAATCTTTCTACTGTAGCTATGGGTTTCTATTTTTTTATAGTATAATAATGGGCTAGACTAATCTTAAGTAGTAATAAGTTATTGGTTTGAATTCGTCTGTACACATAACTACAGGGGCAATTATTTCAACATTGAACACTAAAAATAAACTTTACTTTTATTTAAAAATAATATAAATTATATATAATAAACTTAAAAATAAAGTTTACTTTTTATATAGACCAAATCCAGATCCTAAACAATTGATACTAAGGTTGTATTTACGTGAAAAATCAAGCAAATACTCTTATTGCTCGTTAGTATAGGGACGATTATTTCAACATAGAACCCAAAAAATAAATAAGTTCATATCATTTTTGGGGAGATTTCAAATGAGAACCCCAACTCGAAAGAACTCAGTGTAACGATTTTTTTTTAATTTTTTTTACACATGCGTAATATATGTAGGTTATATAAACGTATAAAAATTACAGAATTTTTTACGCACCGAGTCGACTTTTTACATATGTGTAACGGATGTAAAAGTTAGTGTAACCACTTACATCCTTATTTTCTCTCCTACTTTGACTTTTTTGCCAGATTTAATCTCAACCACATATTCCAATCCATTAATTAAATTTGTGGCCTAGAATGAAGTTCTTAAGTTCTTACAACTCAACATGGTTCTCAAAAGATCCATCCTATGTCATTCTTAAACTTGCAATCAAGTTATATTACACCTACTTGTTCAAAACCAATGAAATTTCCTTTTAAAACAAGTGCTAGAAGTTCCAAACAAAACATAGTATTACCTTCAAAAGGTAAATTAATAAATTACCCGTGACAATATATAAAGGACACCTATAGATCCACACATTATTCCAAAAGTTACTAAAGCATTCTTTTCATTAGCAATGCTATCACATAATTAGTTTATTTGTTTGCTTTCTTTCTTTATTTTTTTTTATGTATAAGCCGGGGATAAAATATAAAAGGACATGTATATAGGACCTGGACCTTGTAGTGAGACTGTTAAACCAAACCAAAATATAGACGTAAAAACGTTGATCTATACGCGCGTGTTGCGGCGACAGAAACGTAAAACATTATCATAGGAAAGAATAACTAAGTCAAAATGTTAAAAAAATATTATTCAAGCGGGTTTAAATTAATAATAATAATAATAATTAAATAAAACTAAATTGTATAGGGTTTAATAAACTTACAATAAACTATAAGCGTTATTTTGTACTTTCATTAGTAATCTTTTTATATCTAAGGTAAGAACATTCCCAATTGATTTCCTAAATTATGTGAGGAGTTTCTTTATTTTTTAGAGATGGTTAAAAATGGTTGTGAGATGAGGAGAGAGAAAATGTTATTGTTCATGGTTGAATTTGGAGAAGCGCACTGTTCATCTCTATAATTTTTTAATGTTTTTGAAAGTGGTTGTGAGTGAATGAGAGAGAAAAGGTAATGATAAAAGTACAAAAAAGTATTATTTAATTGAAAATGAGAGAGAAAAAATAGTATTTTTAGTGTAATTATAGAGATGGAGATGGAGATGGAGATGGAGATGGAGAATGGAATAAGAATGCTCTAAGAAAACTAAAATATTTAAAACACAATAAAAGGTAGTAAATTAAGCTTGTGAGTATCTACCATGGTATTGAGTGGCAATCCCACAATGGCATCCAACGTTTTTTATCAAATTCAACTTTCAAGTACAACCTCTCTTTTGATAATTAATACTTGGTTAATTCCCCAATTTCATTACGTTTGATGTTTTCAGGATTTCAAATCGCAGAATGTTCGTTTTCTAGCAAACATTGTAACTTTCCCATTCAAAGCTGATGTTGTGGACCTTCTGAACAGAGTTCAAAAAGTCGTGCATAACAATTTATCGGCCCATAAGAACCAAAACTTTGTTTTTAGTATGATTGGGTTTGCTATCCAAAAGAGGGTTGCGACGCAGCTTGTTGCCAGCCTACCTGCCACTTCATTGTAAATCGTTTGTTTTTTTTTTTTGAAATATAAGTAGAAATAAATTGTGTGCAAAAAACTGATTTATAACTCTTTAAAAGCAGTTTGGATGCACCTCCATCCCACCACTTTGGAGACGTGGGTTTGCGAAAACAAGGTGTATTATACATAAACCGGCCTGTTTAAAAATTAAGGCGACTTAGCTTGTTTACAAACATTCAGATTTCAAGCGACCCGTGAGCTTTTGAACATTACAAAATTCAAGTAATCGTACACATCTGTGCTGGGCTCCACATATGAGCCGAGTCTGAGCTAGATCATGCCCAATCGACACAATCCTCCTAAAAAAAGAGGGATCCCGCATTGAAACTTTCTCTCGTTTATTCTCCTCACTTGTACATGCGAGATCATTCACCAATTTGACACTCGAAACGTGTATCACGCAACTCTGATCTCGGGTCAGCCTCTAATGGCTTTCAATCGCTTATACATGTTGCAACCTAAATTTAAGTTCAGGTAAGCTAGATCAAGTCCAATCCAACCTGACAACCTAACATGCCCCGGCTAGAAAATGTAGCAACCAAAACCAAACGTGTCTGCCCAAATTCTTGTTTTTACTCCTAGTTATCATACATATAATTTTGGGAAAATGGAGTTTAGAAATCTTGTAGTTCACTTGCAAAATACCTAAATCAATAGCATGCATTGGGATTCCTTATTTTTACCTCCTTATAATTTATAACTTATGATAAGTTAAAAAAAAGTGTTTGGGTTTCCTTAATATGTGAGAGGAAATGCTGATAAGTTACACTTTTGTAACTTATGACTTCTCCTTATAAGTTATAAGTAGGTGAAAATAAGGAATCCCAAACAGCCACCCTCTTAGGTTTCTGCTACGCATATGGTGCAAGTCAATATAGGATTGCCAGCAAAAGTTGACTAGGTGGACAAAGAAAAACACCAACACAGGCACGAACCTATATATATTCATCGGGTCCCCATGTATACAAGTATTCAAGGGGATGACATTATATCAGGGAGAGGCTCCTGTACTGCCAAAAAGCCTGGCATTTGTTTAAGTATTCAAGGGGATGACATTTATACAAGAACATTAGATCTATTGAGGGTTACAAACAAATCCATACACAAATTAAAAAAAAGAAAAAAAAAAAGATTGAAGAAATCACACATAAATCACGACATTAAAAAAGATCTTCAGTAATTCGAGCCAGCACGTCTCTAAACACAAACGTTTGGTAATGAAATCAAATGAGAATAATAAAAAGTTATTTATTGAGGATAATAAAAAATTATTTATTATCATCCCATGATGTTTGCGGATATGCCTTGTTATATTGACAAAGCATCAAATGCTCACAGATAATAATTCATCTTCCTCAAACAAAATTCACAATGAGCTATTGATAACTAACAATTGATCAATAAAATTAATCAGAATTTCACTTCACGGCTAGAATAGAATTTAATATGAGCTATTGACACTCCTTTCTGGGCAAAATAAGTCAATATCTTATATAGCTATGAAAATCAAATTATCTCATCTCTTATAAAAGTCAAAAACTGAAGCAAGATTCGGGATTCATTTAATTAGCATTTTAAAACATGTAGTTAGTTTGTTCTGACACGAACATAAATTTTTATTAAATTCTGAATTTTGTTAACGGGTCAAATTACTTTGTTCAGGTCATAAGTAATACCTAACCCAGATCGACCTGTTTGCATTTACAAAACTTAAGCCAGTCCGACACGAACCCACCCCGACGTGAGAGGAATAAACGTTCGTTCAGGCCGTGTCGGATTCGTTTCAGGTTTTCAAGTTTATGTCAGGTTGGCCCTGCCAACCTGCAAGCGCGACTCGCTTAACACCCTAACTATTAACACCTCAAAGAAAAACTCGACAGGTCAAACAGGTAGTGTCCATGTCAGCCAGCGAATAAATAGGTCGTGTTTGGGTTCACTACGTGCTCGGTTGGTTATATATAACTCAGAACCAACCCCCCCCCCCACACACACACACGTAGGTATAAATGAACATTGTTGGGTTGTACATTTGAAAACAGATTTGTTTTTAAAGTCTTGTTGATAGCAGGTTTACGTTGATGTTTTCGTTTTGACCAGTGCATGAAATTCATAACTTTTTTGTAAGAAAACCTTTTTCATGTAATTCCTATATTTATGAACGGGTCGGGTAGATTGTGTGAATTAAGCAGCATGTGTGAAAAGAGACATGCGGTTTCTTTTGTTGATGTTGACTGTAAAGGGTCAAACGGGTTCAGTTTTGAGCCGGTATCATTAGCAAATTAAAGGGCAAGTGTGCTAAAGCTGACCTTGTTTTATTTTTTTGGTAGTTCTCCACTTATATGCCCGATGCGTCCAATGTTGTCTGCAATTGTTTCTGGTAGCTGCCATTAGTGGTGTAAAAAGTAAATAGGAAGTTACTAAAGCATCATGTATTGTACCTGTCAATGGTTTTATCTTGTGCTTGTGCTGGTGTTTTTTTGGTCGTGGATTCTTTCACTCAGTAACTCTTTTTCTTTTCATGCACACCCTAATTAAAAATGTGAAATTTGGGTAAATTTACCAAGAAAAGAAAATTTTGAATCTTTATGAAAGGAGAGTAATGTAATCTCAAATATGGTTAAAAGAAGGGGTAAATAGGTAATTTTATTATATCATAAGATAAATCAGTTTTGTTACCACCTATATGAAATCTAACATTATAAGATATATCAGTTTTGTTACCACCTATATGAAATCTAACATCAGATAATCAGAACTTGCAGGGCCGTCTCCAAGGATTTAAATACCTTGAACGACCCGAAATAAAAAGGCCCATAGCCTTCACGAGTAACGAAATATATAAGCTAATTATTTTAAACGAGACTTAATGTTATAACAATAAAAATAGAAAAATATATTATTAAAATCAAATACCGTAAAAACTAACGATTAACCAATGATTCGTGAAACTCTCATAACATTGGAAAATAAATTAAATAGCTTGGTCAACCGTGGAGTAGCCTGGTGGTTAACAACGAACCAACAGTGGTGGTCGGCTGGGTTGATTGTTGTTCAGCATTCGCAAAGAAGGAAGAAACTAAAGAGAAATTTCAATCTACCGCTACTTCTTTTATTTTTTTTTTTTAGTTTTTAGTTTTAGTTTGAGCCGAATAATTTAAACTTGATTAAATGGATTATGGATCAAAAAGAATTTTGGGCCCAATAATTATAAGATGGTAAAGAGCAATTCATATTTTATAAGTTTTATATTTTTAAATCTATATATAAAATATATAGATACAAAAATTTTGGCCCCTAAGAATTACTTGCCCCGGCCGACGGTCCGACCGTTACTACCCTCCAACCGGCCCTGAGAACTTGAATATGGTTATCCAAATTATAGTTTATTGATTATTGTAATTTCAAGCCTATGATAATCAAATAAGAGTTCCAACATACAAACTCAAACACCCTTTATATACCTGATATCCAGCTCCTGATAAAATGACATCTAAATCCTGAATCGAGGCTTTGGGCAGAGAATCTGAATATTCCAGCTTTTGAATTGAGTTAGCCTAATGTAAGAAAGACCATCTGTTAAATAGTGATTTAAGCCAAATGACAAAAATATTTTAGTTAAGATATAAAATAATAATAATAATAACAACATGTACCTTCTTGCTACTTTGACTATGGGTATTTGTGCTGTGTATGACGCGACCCTCAGAATGTTTCCATGCTCACTGCAGTATGAATCATGCAAGGGGCGGGCTGGTGATGATGAAACGTCTGGTTAGTTTAGTAAAAATATGGATTTCCATTTAGTGAACATGAAATAGAAATCGAATTCAAAGACGTTGAGGCTTTACATTGGTCGATATGCGAGCCAGTGTTTGCTTGATATGGTTTGTGTGTGGCTAGAGTATAAACAGTGGTCTTACCATTGATTTCAGAACATGTATTAGATTCCATGTAATAATCTTCAAAGGTTGAAACTGTCAATAGTTCAGGCTTATTATTATTATTGTTGTTGATGTTGTTGTTGTTGTTGTTGTTATTGTTATTGTTATTGTTATTGTTATTGTTATTGTTATTGTTCTTATTATTATTATTATTATCAAACAAAACCATTTCTTCATGAGGTATTCCTTCATCAACACGAATATCTTTGTAAAGTTCGGTTTCTTTCTTGCATAATTCGGATGTTGTTAACGAAGTTATCAACTTATCATCTTCAATATTTGAATGGTTAAGTTCTTGAGTCCATGAGTTGACCATCTGTGTCAAAACCATTGTTAGATTCACATGACACGATAACAGATAGGTTTCGGGTTGTCAAATAACTCGATTAATAAACATGTTTTGTTCAGGTTAACCATTTTAATCTAATTAAGCTCATTTTAAAAATATTTACACAGCATAAAATAGCTAAATAGAAATTTTATATTAATTATTAACCTGGTTTGTTCCATTATAGACTTGGTTTTTGTCAGTTACCTTGCTCAGATAGATCCAAATTCCCAATTGTTCATTAGGTTTCTTGACTAAAAACAAACATCACTTTACAATCTCATTACCAGATTTTCACTTTGTAAGTGTATGTATATTAAAGATGAAAAGTATACAGGTGTATGTATACATACATATGTTATTACTAAGATTCAGACAGACACCAGTAACGAACGTAAGATGTTATATTTTTTTGATTAATAAAAACAAAAACTATATAAAATTACCAACATGTATATCAAGATTTTACATTCATACAATTGAAACTGATTTGCTAATTATTAGCATACCTGAATAAGGAACTCTTACCTCCACTTTTGCATATTCACATCATACACAAGAACACAGCAATCCGCACCACGGTAAAAAGCAACTCCGAGGCTCTGAAATCTTTCCTGTCCAGCTGTATCCCAAATCTGCAATTAGGGTTTCAGTAAAACTTGAACTGGAAAGGGATTTACCTGTGTATTCGTCTCCCTGCTGTCGACGGTAGAATAGAAATCCGATACATCAGCTTCTCAATACATG
>NW_027499609.1:0-30022 GCF_021521415.1 Bidens hawaiensis | reverse complement strand
ATCGTGTTACCGGAAAAACGAAATAGTGAAGATCTTCATTGAATCTTCGATTTTGATATATAACCTAAAAAGATTATAAGAAAAAATCATATGAATATTAATATAAATACTAACAAAAACGGAAAATTATCAGTTTAATCTTGGATTTTGATATAGAATTTAAAGATATTATAACAAAGTAATATAAAAATTAAAATAAATATAAAACGTTACCGGAAAACGTTACCAGAAAACCGAAATAACTTCAACATATAATTTCAATCTTGGATTTTGATTTACAACCTAAAGAGATTATAAAAAAATTATATAGCAATTAAAATAAATATAAAACATTACCGGAGACAATAGAACCTTACTGGAAAAACGTATAACAAAATTGACCATTACCAGAATATAGGAGACGGTTGAGAAATAAGCCGAGGGAGAGAGAGAGAGAGAGAGAGAGAGAGAGAGAGAGATTAAAATGGTTAGGGATTTGTTAGTGTAAGAATTACCGTATGAATGTTAGGTATTTATACAAGAATTTCCTATTGTAATTAGAAACAAAAAAATAGGGAAACTCAATTAACTTAAAATAAGGACGAAAATTAGAGAATTAGGATTAATTATTTTTTAAAATTTCAATTACTAAAATGTATTGTTCATAAATTAAATCTATGCTATATTTAAATCTAGACTATATTTAAATACGGAATTAAACTTATTAATGTAGAAATATAAATTACTAATTCAAAAATTGAGATCTTCTTTCTAGAGGTGAAAAATTCAAAAAAACAAAAAAAATCATTTAGGAACAATAACACTTTTACACCAAAAATAGAATACAAAAATGGACGATATAAAAAAACACAAAATAAAAACATTAGACACAAAGCTAATGGTGTTTGCTAAAGAGTGCTTGAAGGTGTAAGAATTACCGTATGAAACTTAACTATTTATACGGATTGAATTATGGTTGACTAAATTATAAAAGAAAGGTATACAGAGAATTGATTAGAAACAAATACTTAAGGAATTTCAAAAAATTTAAAAAAACTTAAAGTAAGAACGATAAGTAAGGAATTAGGATATTTAAAATCAGCATCATATATTTAAATCAATAATTGAGAAATTTAGAATAAGTAAACAGGTCAACATTTGTATTTATAGTAAATCTTAAGGATGGTTAATAAATTCCTTAATCAATTGAGCCATTAATAATTTAAATATTGTAATTGATATTAATATATTTGGTTGCAATTTTGTATTTACGTAAAATTTATTAGTTATAATTTTATATTTATGTAAAATTTATGTAAAATAATGATTAGTTAACCGATTGACTGATCATCCGTAATTATAGTAAAAATTAATGATGCTAAATCATAAACTTAATCAAATAATCAAATAAGCTACACTAATTAATTCAAATTTAGAAATTCCGTAATTATACAATTTCCTTAACCAATCAATCAATCAATCAATCAATCATACCCAGTAAAATCCCACCGACAGCAGAGCTATAGGTAGGGTCTGGGGAGGGTGGGATGTAGGCACACCGTACCTCTATCCAAAGGAATAAAGAGGTGGCTTCCAGAGAGACCCTCGGCTCTAAGAACATGTGTGTGAAAAAAAAAAAAAAAAAAAAAAGTTTAACAGTTATATAAAAAAAACTACTACTAATTATAATAATATTAATAATAAGGTCGCAGTTTAACCGCAATATAAAAGCTAATAATAATAATAATAAAATATGTAAGGGAAATACCATTATGGTAAGTGACCTAAATAAGTTAAGTCTAAGCCCTAAGGTATTCAATTCTCTCTAGGAATCCTTAGCTTTAATCCTACTTCTCCACGAATTCCTATCCTCAACCATGTCCTCGGAGAGATTTAGGTCTATCAAATCATGCCTAATCCTCTCATCCCAAGTCAATTTCGGTCGTCCTCTACCCCTCCTCCCCTCTATAGTAATGCTTTCTACGGATCTAACAGGATTCGTCGTCTGTCTTCTCTTTACATGTCCAAACCATCTCAATCTCCACTCTCTTATCTTGTCTGCTATGTTCGCCACCCCTACTCTCTCGCGAAGCACAACGTTTCTTAACCAAAGGGGTGATTATTTCCTAAATTTTACGATAATGGTACAAACCGGTCAACTTGATAAAAAAATTTTAATATAATAGTAGAACCAATTATACTAAAGTTAAATTCATATTCTCTCTATATTGAATCCTATTGATGAAATATATATTAATCATCTAAATTATATATTATATATTATCTAAAAACCATTAAACCTGTTGAGAAGAAACAAAGAGTGTGAATAAAATCAATCATCAATAAAATATAATAACATAAAATTAGTTTCAAAACATATAATCATCAATCAAATATAATAACATAAAATTAGTTTCAAAACATATTTATACTTATAGTATACATAATAAATAAATCGTAATTAATTATTAATTATAATTATTAAGTAGAAACATAGTTAAAAAAGATTCAAAATTCAAATTCAAAATTAAACATTAAATGAAAGATGAAAGAGAATACTTTAAGAGAATCGATTAATCTTATTTTAATTTATTATTGATTTATTTAATTAAGATGAAAAATGGAGAAGCTATTGATATACATGAAAACTCTAGTGAACAACCAATAGGAAGGGGGGATTTTGACATAAAGCCTATTGCTTTAATAGTATAGTTAGATTAGATATACAGTGGTACTGTAGATTTTTGTTATTTTCCTTGTTGAAGTTGTTATCTTCAAACTAATCAAGCATTGTTGATGAATGTATGTCGTTAAGTATACTCTCATACAAATTTTGTGTTTTTTTTAATTTGAAAAATTGCTAAATCCATTTTAATTTCTAGCGGTAAGGACAAGTGGAAGAATTGCACGTAACACATCACTTTTAAAGTTTACAAATGGTGCTTCAAATCCGATAGACATTGATACACGAAGTGATGGCTAGTATAATAATGTGTGTAGGTAAATAGTATCGATTGTTGTATATTATATCATAGTGATACTTTCTTTTTATTCTTTTTAAATGTAGGTTAGAAGCATGATTCATGAAGTTTTATATGCCACGTGTTGATAGTATTACGAGTTGTATGTGTAGGAGGTATATATAAAAGTGTAGGTTAGTAGCATCTTATGTGTAGGTTAATATGATTATCTGTCTAGGTTAATATGATAGAATGTTTTAGAATAAGTTACGTGTAGGTTAATATAATCATCTATGTAGGTTATGTGAATATTATGTGTAGGTTAAGATGATTATGTGTAGGTTAATATGATTACCTGTTATGTGCATGTTAATATGTTATGTGTAGGTTGATAACTTAATTTGATTATTTGTGTAGGTAATAGGATGGGATGTTTTAGCAGTGGATAAGTGAATCTCACATGGTAGGATATTTTGTAGATTAAAAAATAAGAATCCGATTATAAACTTTTGATTTTTCAAGTAATAAAAAATAGTGAATTAACCAAATTAGCTCGTCGGATTTCCTATAGATGGAAAAAGAGAAGAAACTTCTGAGTAAAAAAAAAGTATATATATACATGGAATTTAAATTATTTTGTTATTTCATAATGTTGTTACCAGAAAAGTCTTGAACGTCTAGTAGATATAATAAAATTTTATAGTCAATTCAAATACTAAATTTAAAACGAAATTTTGTAGATAAAATGTACAATATTAAATTGATTTCTTTAGCGGAACTAATTAAAACACAAACTTGAAATTGATAGTGTACTGAACAATGGAGATTTAACAAAATAAAAAATGAAAGGTCTATGATATATGATTAAGATAAAATGAATTATTAATGTTTTTTATTCATGAACAAATAAATAAAATAACAAAGGAAAAAATATGAAACTTCTAAGAATTTAATAGTTACCAAATATAATAGTTTTAGTTCTTTACTATTATACCCTTAAATATAATTAAAAGAAATAAACAAAAGAAAAATTTTGATTGGTTGAATTGACTTCTCGCATTTATCGCGTTAAGATGATTTCTCTCTTGAACTTAAATATATATATTATCCCGAAATTTCTACAATAATATTAATTATATTATTTATGACTGGTGAGGAAGTTTACTCGAGTTAGCGGGGAAATAATAAAAAAAAAGTAGGAGTCAGCATGGGTCGGGCTAGTGTTGGGTAATGGATGTGGGTTATGGATTTGGGTTAATAAGAAAGGGAGATGGAGCATGGGCTCAAGCCCATGATCCATAATATATATACCTTAAACACACACTTAGCTCTCTCTCATCCTACTTCCTCTCTCTAGCCGAAATAAAAGAAGAACCGATTCCCAACCCGAGGTAATGATAATATGATATTGTAGATATCCAAACCCGTTAGATCTAGTCGCGGAACGACGAGCCGACACCTTAAACCGTTAAAGTCATGAGATCCAGGTGGAATCGGGTATGAACCAGTTAAAAGATGAGCTTAGGGGTCACCCTAGCTCAGATATGGATCAAACGGGACGAAAAACGGTGAAAACGGTGTAAATTGGGGTAAAACACGCTTTTCCGGCCACCGCCCGGTTTTCCGGCATGGCGGCCTCGGAAAGGCGGCGTACGAGGTAAGGATGAAAGAGAACATTCTCTGACATTCTGACCTAACCTTAGGCACGTGTGTAACGAATTTGTTAAGGAATTCGTTAAGGATGAGTTAATTCGTTATGGGAGTTAACGAATGAGCTCTCATTCGTTAGGCTGATTCGTCATGTCAATTCATTAAAGAAGAGGTGACGAATTAGAATTAGTTCGTTAAGTAATTCGTTAACGAAGAATGAACTCCAATTCGTTAAGATGACCAGTTCGTTATAAGGCCCAATTCGTTATGAGGACTGCTTCGTTACAAGGTCCATTTCGTCATAATAAGATAACGAATCAGGTGATTCGTTACTCACCATTCGCTATGTTAGGATAACGAATCAGGTAACGAATTAAGCCACGAATCAGATAACGAATTAAGCTTAATTTGTTATAGCGAGCAAGTGGGCGAAGTAAGAAATAATTTAAAAATTCTAATGGAAAATGTGTTAAGACAGTTAACGGAAATAAAACTTTTCCAAGCTGACCTGGCAGTTCGACCCCAGCCAGGGGCTCTGCCCCTTGGACCCTGCAAGGGGCTGCCGCCCCTAGACCCCGTTGCCTGGGGCGCTGCCCCCGGACCCCCGTTCGTTGAGGGTTATACTTAGACTAGAAACGTGAGATGAGTAGTGATAGTTAATTGATGCATGTAATTATTATACAGTTAGCCGTGCCCAACTGAAGAAATGAATAACTATTAACGGTGAACGTAACGGACTTCAGGTGTGTTTCTAGCCCCATTCCTTGTTATGTTTTCGGGGCTGTGTGCATACTCGATGTGATAGTTAATACACTTACCTTAAGTGGTAAGTGTATGCCTGGTATGATTCATGTATGATGAACGCTTGACGGTGCATGAACGATCTTCGGATATTGCATGTACCGCCAGGTAGTAATTTAAAGATACGATTTCTATATATGATGTACGAATGATGTGTGTATGTTATATAGATAGTACGTGAACGATCTTTGGATATTGCACGTACTGCCAGGTTATAAATAATGATTTGAATATTATATGTAATGTAAGGATGATTGCTTGTCGATACGTGAACGATCTTTGGATATTGCATGTATTTCCAAGGATAGTGATTGTCTCCTCATATGGATATTAAATAACAAATTATGTATAGAGTTCCCTCTACAGATAATATATAGAGTGTTCCTTTAATGGAAAGCATATTGTTCCTTTGATGGAAAGTACAGTGTTCCTTTAATGGAAAGCATAGTGTTCCTTCTATGGAAATATATAGGATGTTTCTTCTATGGAAATTTATAGGATGTCCCTTCTATGGAATTATATAGGATGTTCCTTCTATGTAACGCCCCGTTACCGGTAGCCCTACTTTGGTGTTGGATTTACTCATAAATGCAGTTCTAAAATCAGAGTTAATTAAAAACTTTCGCGGAATAATAAAATAGTCAACCATTCGATACAATCATCCATAATTTGTCTTTTTAAAACATTACATAAAACATAGTGTCAAAACATCACGACCAATCTTCAGATGCCAGCCTCTTCAGTATTGCCATGTGTCTCCCTCTAGCCAGCTGCCTCAGTCGATTAGCCTGCATGCATACTAAAAGTCAGCTACGCTGAGTGAGTTCTAGTTAATCAGGAAACGTTGATTCATTCTCATATCTACATATGCACCCAAAGGTACATACCTTTCTATTATCTTACATACTTACGTACTTTCATTCTTCCTTTCATATTAACATACATACTTTTATTTATACACATACATTTTAAAGAGCCTTCCGCCCTATTACCTTTGCCGATATTATTAGTGTCGGTTCCCTACATTCGCCGACATTATTAGGGTCGGTTCCCTACATTTGCCGAAATTATTAGGGTCGGTACCCTACATTCTCCGACATTATTAGGGTCGGTACCCTACATTCTCCGACATTATTAGGGTCGGTTCCCTACATTCGCCGACATTATTAGGGTCGGTCCCCTCGTTCTATCTATACCTTTCGTACCTTTCTATACATTAATAATTAAAACATTCATACGTCCAACCATCATCTATACATCATATATATGTCAATCATATCTTTATACTATCCCTTGATGGCACACACAATATCCGAAGATCGTTCACGTACCGACAAGTAATCATTCATACTGTACACATATATCACATAGGGCATACACTTATCACTTAGGATAAGTGTATTAACAAATCACATCGAGTATGCACACAGCCCCGAAAACATAACAAGGAATGGGGCTAGAAACTCACCTGAATGCGGTTACGTTCACCGTTAATAGTGATTCCCTTATTAAGATGTGCACGGCTAACTGTATAATATACACATGTATCAATTAACTATTGCTACTCATATCGTATTTCAATCTTTATATAACCCGCACCGAACGGGGGTCCGGGGGCAGCGCCCCTGGCAGCGGGGTTCTAGGGGCGGCAGCCCCTAGCGGGGTCCAAGGGGTAGAGCCCCTGGCTGGGGTTAAGCTGGGCTTATTTGCAAGGCCTAAGTTAATGGACCAGTTTTCTTTATATTAGTTATGGGCTTAACTTCATGTGGACTTAGCTGGTTCAGGCCCAACTAGATTCAGCTCAGAACCCAATCAGTGAACTGGCCGAGAACTCCTTGGCAGAGAACTCGTGGTCGAGAACACAATGTTGACCGAGAAACCTTATGGTTTGCCCGAGATCCCATTTTAACCGAAAACTCATGTTGACCGAAAACTATGGTCTGACCGAGAACTAGTGTTAACCGAAATCCCATATTGGCCGAGAACATAGGTCGGCCGAGAACCCCCAGTCTTGGCCAAGATCCTCCAGTTTTGGTGTGTTCAGCTAATCTTCCATTTTAATCATTTTTACTTAGCTCTGTTAACTGTTTTATGTTTCATATCCAGAACTTTAACTACCCTTTCTACTCATACTAGCTGCTTTACACCCGTCACTATTTCATCACCTAGATCTAACTCGTTTTTAGGCATAAAGCTTGGACCTTTAAGCATAGAAACGTTCTCTAAACTAGATCTAGGGTTTTCTTGATGAACCGTATATATTTACTAGTTCATTATGTTCATTTAAACATCAAGTTTGCATTTTTATGAAGCATTTATACCCGATCTACTCTAGGGTTAAACTTCATAGCAAACCGTTCATAAAAACGTAACCTTTAAGTTCAAAGAACATACCTTTTGATGTTTCTAAGGTCACGGCTAGCTTTATTTATGGACTTGGATCGTGTATCTAGCTTGGTTATCGAGGATTTATCAAAGACCTTTGCTCGTTTGATCTCGGATCTTGATTTCTCTCTTGCGGCCGAAATTAGGAAGGTTGTGTGTGTGTTATGGAGGTGTAGGGAGAATAAGATGGATAAGATGGATGAAAATGGAAAGATTTAGGGTTTAAGTGGTATTTATACTCCCTTAAGCCCATGGACCTAAGGCCCATCTTTCCTTTTTAGTCCATAATTAACTCCATCTATTTAGCCTACTTATCTCTCTTTCTTTATTATTTATTATTCTCGCAATAACTCAAGTAAACATTTCCGTCATGACAATTAAATATAAAATATTATTATTTGAAATTTCAGGATGTTACAAGTCTCCCCTCCTTAAAGAGGTTTCGTCCCCGAAACCTAACAATTACACGAACATGTTAGGGTAAAACTTCAGCATCTCACCCTCCGCCTCCCAAGTGGCATCAGATCCCTTGCGGTGCTTCCATATCACTTTCACGAAGGGTATAACCTTACGGCGAAGCTGCTTCTCCTTGCGGTCAACTATCTTTATTGGTTGCTCAATGTAGTTCAACTGTTCATCAACCTCATGTCCATCAATGGCACGTGCGACGTGTCATCAGCCAGACATTTTCTCAGATGAGAAACATGGAAGGTTGAATGAATTCCTTCCAACTCATCAGGTAAATCCAGCTTATAGGCTACTTCGCCCACACGATCTAAAATCTTAAACGGTCCAATGTATCACGGACTCAACTTCCCTCTCTTTCTAAAGCGAATGATCCCCTTCCAAGGTGAGACCTTGAGCATCACATAGTCACCAACGTTAAACTCGATCGGTCGTCGCCGCTTATAAGCATACGACTTCTATCTGTCTTGAGCAGCTTTCATTCTAGTCTTAATCCGATCGAACTTTGAAGATGTTTCTTGAACAACTTCGAGGCTTCCCATTTCCTTCTGACCAATCTCTCCCCAACATACGGGAGTTCTACATCGTCTACCATAGAGCATTTCAGACGGTGGCATACCAATACTTAAATGGTAGCTGTTGTTATAGAAGAACTCTGCTAGGTGCAGGTGATCATCCCAACTTCCACCAAAGTCTAAAAAACAAGCACGTAGCATATCCTCAAAGGTTTGGATCTTCCTCTCGGACTGTCCATCGGTTTGAGGATGATACGCCGTACTAATGTTCAATCTCGTTCCCATGGCTTCATGGAATTTCTTCCAAAACCTCGAAGTAAACCGCGTATCTCTATCAGACACGATCGATAACGGTACTCCATGCTTAGATACAACCTCTTTGATGAACAAACTTGCTAACGTTTCTGACGAGATAGTCTCTCGTATAGGCAGAAAGTGAGCACTTTTGGTCAATCGGTCCACTATAACCCAAATGGTATCATGATTCTTAGCTGTACGAGGTAGCTTAGTTATGAAATCCATGGTGATGTGTTCCCATTTCCACTTAGGTATTTCAAGCGGTTGCATTTTACCATAAGGCTTCTGATGTTCGGCTTTGACTTGTAAACAAGTTAAGCACTTACTAACATAATCTACTACATCGTTCTTCATTCCAGGCTACCAATAATCTCTTTTCAAATCTTGATACATCTTTGTAGCTCCAGGATGAATCGAGTATCTCGATTTATGAGCTTCATCTAAGATTCGACCTCTGAGATCACCATGGCGTGGAATCCACATACGGTCAAACCTAGTCTTAACACCATGAGTGTTTTCCATCAGCTCATCTTGTTGGCCGTAAATTCTTTCTTTCTTCACTAACCCTTCATCTGCTAATACCTCTGACTGCACTTTGATGATTTCTTCAAAAAGACTTGAATTCATAATCAGCTGGTATGACTTAACTGTTGAAAGGACTTCCTCATTCTTACGGCTTAGCGAGTCGGCAACCACATTAGCTTTACCAGGATAGTATTTAATGTCGCAGTCGTAATCCTTAATCAACTCCAACCATCTCCTCTGTCTCATGTTCAATTACTTCTGCTCGAAGAAATACTTTAAACTCTTATGATCCGTGTAGGTAGTACACTTAGTACCATACAGGTAATGCCTCCATATCTTTAAGGCAAGTACTACTGCTGCTAGCTCTAAATCATGTGTCGGATAAGTACTCTCATGGACCTTCAACTGTCTAGACGCGTAAGCTATCACCCTTCCTTGTTGCATCAATACGCAACCTAACCCACGATGCGAAGAATCAGTACAAACCACCAAGTCCTCGTCACCATCGGGCAAAGCAAGGATTGGGGCTTGCGTGAGTATCTTCTTTAACTCTTGAAAAGCTTCTTCTTGGAACTTTCCCCAACTGAATACTATCGACTTTCGGGTCATACCGGTCAACAGTGCGGCTATCTTGGAGAAACCTTCGATGAATCTCCTAGAGTAGCCAGCTAACCCTAGGAAGCTTCGCATATCAGTCGGATTCTGTGGAGTCTTCCAGTTGGTTAACGCTTCAATCTTAGCTGGGTCCACCATAATTCCTTCAGGATTTATCACGTGACCTAGAAATTGCACTTCTCGCAACCAGAACGCGCATTTTGAAAATTTAGCGTACAACTTCTCTTTCTTCAGAGTCTCTAACACCTCTTTCAGATGCTCAGCATGATCAGATTCTCTCTTTGAATAGATCAATATATCTTCGATGAATACAATAACTGACTTATCCAATATTGGCCGACACACCCTATTCATCATGTCCATAAATGCTGCGGGAGCATTTGTTAGTCCGAATGACATCACAAGGAACTCGTAGTGTCCATACCGCGTTTGGAACGCTGTCTTAGGGATGTCTGCCTCCTTCACCTTCAGCTGATGATAGCCTGATTTGAGATCTTGTAGGTTCCCTGGACGGATCACACGAGATATCCCGGTCTACTCAGGTGCGGAATCCCTGCGTAGATCGTTACGAGCGTAGAAAGCAAACCAAACAAACACACACGAACAAACTGAAACACGTTATATATTAATAACCGAACTCACGTGATATGAATCACTGATACAGACTCTCGATTAACTCAAACGACTAACTCCACAATTAACTAACTTACATAACAAACCGTAACCTATATATAAATACACGACAACTTCGCCTGATATGTTCAGGCGAAGTTGTCCATAACTTCGCTTGTTCAACAAGTTCGCCTAGGCGAACTTGTTAACAACTTTGCTTAAACAAAAACATAAATAACATTACAAACTCGATTACAGACACTAGACTATGAACTACTGACATTCATGCACCAACAGATCTATTCGTGAGAACCAACTTGAACCTTGCAGTTGGTCAAACAGATCAGCAATCCTTGGCAAAGGATATCTATTCTTTATCGTAAGCTTGTTCAACTCGCGATAGTCTATGCACATTCTCATACTTCCATCCTTCTTCTTCACGAATAATACGGGTGCGCCCCACAGGGAAACACTTGGTCTAATAAAACCCTTGTCGAGGAGTTCTTGCAATTGGGACATCAGTTCTTTCATCTCGGACGGTGCTAGACGGTAAGGCGCTTTCGCGACGGGTTGGGCTCATGGTACTAAGTCTATCTGGAATTCTATATCGCGCTCCGGTGGCAACCTCGGAAGATCCTCTGGGAATACTTCTGGGTAGTCGCACACGATAGGAAAATCTTTCATTTCTTTTGTCTCGGCCGTAGCGTTGACAACATACGCCAGGTAGGAACCTCACCCTCGCCTTAATAAACACTCGGCTTTTATCATCGAAATGACATTAAGCCCATAACTTTCTGTATCACCATAAACCGTCACCGCACTACCATCCAAGGACCTTAACCTTATTATCCTACTCTTACACACTATCTGAGCTTCGTACTCAGACAACCAATCCATTCCCAAAACCACATCGAACCCTCCTAAGGTCATAACGTACAAGGTAACAGGGAACTCATGTCCCTCTAACTCTATCTTACAGTCCTTAACCATTTTCATTATTTTAACCGAAGTGTCACTAACGGTTTCTACTATAAAAGTTTCGGACACTCGGAAAATTTCATTTTTGCTAATTTACTAAAGGACATGGCTACGAAACTTTTGTTCGCACCCGAATCAAATAATACTGAAGCGAAAATACCGTTTACTAGGAACGTACCTGTGACGACATCTGGAATCTGCTTGGCTTGTTCCTGGGTCAGCATGTAGGCTCTGGTTCTTGGCCTAGTTTGTTCAGTATCCTTCTTTCCACTTCCTCCAGCCTTGCCCTCAGTACACTCCCTAGCAAAGTGACTAGTCTTGCCTCACTTGTAACACGCGGGCTTAGCATGGCAGTCCTGAGCAAAATGCCCCATCTTACCACATTTGTAACAAGCATTAGATCCTACTCTGCATTCCCCTCCATGGGACTTTCCACACTTATGGCACACATCAGAACCAGTGCCCCATTTGCACTCCCCACCGTGCATCTTACCACAAGTCCTACATGACCTCTTCTCCCACACTTTCTGTCGCTTATCTCTGGGGTTCCACGTCTGAGTGCCGGTTCGTTTGGCAGAAACAACCCATTTCGTTTCTTTCTTCTCTTCCCCCACCACAACATCATCTACAGCCAGGTCCTCATAAACCATCTCTGCAAGTTCGACAGCAGAGTCAAAAGTAGCGGGTTTATTTGTCCGGACCAGCATGCGGACTTTCTGTGGCAATCCCCTCACATAGCACTTGATTCTTTTAGCCTCAGTATTAACCATATCGGGTACCAACCTAGACATTCGGTTGAACTCTGTGGTGTACTAACGATGGGTCATTGTTCCAGCTTTCAAGTTCAGGAACATCATCTCCGCCCTCTCAACTTCTGCGTCAGCACATAACCTCTTCATTACCAACTCTTTCATATCCTCCCACTTCATTGCCTTGATCTCCTCTAGACCCTTCCTCTGCTCAACCGATTCCCACCAGTACATTGCTTCATCTTCGAAATACTGAGTAGCATAACCCACAGCTTGGTCGGGACGGCACTCGCTAATGCGGATAATGGCATCCATGGCGGTTATCCATTGAAGGGTAGCGATTGAGTCTCCCAAGCCAGTTAGCTTCGGTGGGTTACATCCCTTGAAAGACTTATAGTTGCACCCACCTCGGCCTCTCTTCCTGTTATCAACCTTAACAGATCGAACTTCGCTCGAATCACCCTTCTCTCCTTCACCATCCTTTTTACTCTTTTACCCAGACTTCTCAGCAGACTTTTCAGGATTCAGGTTCTTCACAGCAGTGGCTACAGCTTGGACAATAGCTGCTTGAATCGCGGGATCCGGTTGCAACCCTTCGTTGTTGTTCGGGTCTCTTCCAGCTGCGCTTCCTTCATCTCCGGTGTTGGAAGCGGTCTCAACCGAAGGTTGTTGGGCACTACGAGGCCTGCCACATTGCCTAGTGCGACCTTCAGTCCTTGCAATTACTCCAGCTCCTACATTTCCTCCCGTTTCAGCCATCATATTCTAAAAGGGAAAACACAAACGTCATCACTCAAGGAACTATATAGTACAAGGATAATAAGGCTAACAGGTAATAACAGTGGCCAACTCTGATTAGCTGATCACGTTACTTTCCGTGTCCTATACACTTCCATTTATGAGCATGTTTGTGCTGGTTCTACTTAAGCAATTAGTCAATCAAAACAATCAATTAATCTTATCCCTATCGTTCACATATCCTTTCTTTATCATTTAACATACATCATTTAATCATACATCTTACCTTTACTGAGCTTGCTTGAGCGACACATGACATTCTCGAACTGGCATGTTCTTTCTTTTCTTACATAAATCCCATTCTATGTTCGAGTCTAAGCATGTAGGATGCTTAAATCTCTCGAACTTTGCTCTGATACCAACTTGTAAGGCCCGTTACCGGTAGCCCTACTTTGGTGTTGGATTTACTCATAAACGCAGTTTTAAAATCAGAGTTAATTAAAAACTTTCGCGGAATAATAAAATAGTCAACCATTCATACAATCATCCATAATTTGTCTTTTTAAAAGAATGAATGATGTATGTATGTATGTATGAAACTTACAATTATGTATACAGAAAGGTATGGTATGAAGGTATGGAAGAAAGGGTGACCGGACCCTAATAATATCCGAGGATGGAGGGTACCGGACCCTAATAATATCCGAGGATGGAGGGTACCGGACCCTAATAATGTCTGAGGATGGAGGAAAACCAGACCCTAATAATATCCGAGGATGAATGGAGACCGAACCCAAATAATAACTGAGGATGAAGGGAGACCGGACCCTAATAATATTCAAGGATGGAGTGTACCGGACCCTAATAATATCCGAGGTATGTAGGATGAAATTCCCTTCATAACGTAAGCTTAACTATAAATGTGTATGGACGAATGAAGTACATGTTATATATGTAATGCGTACCTTCGGGCACGTATATGTGTATATAAAGTAAGTTATGTGATTAACTAGAACTCACTCAGCGTAGCTGACTTTTAGTATGCATGCAGGTTAACAGATTGAAACTTCTGGTTTGAGATGGACACATGGCAGGATTTAAGAGGCTGGCATCCGAGGATTGTCATGATGTTTTGAATGTTATAATTTATTTTATGTTTTAAAAGACAAATTATGAATATATGTAACGAATGATTGATGTTCTATATTATTCAGCGAAAGTTTTAATTAACTCTTATTTTTAGAACAGTGTTTATGAGTAAATCTAAAGTCCAAAGTAGGGCACCGGTAAGAGAGTCTTACAAATATATTGATTCTTACCATTCTTAGGAAACTCTTTCTTTTTATTTAAACGCTTTCCTATATATATATATATATATATATATATATATATATATATATATATATATAGGATCGGGATCATGAGAGAACTTTTTTGAATTTGAGAACTATGAGAACCATTTTAGACAACAAAAAACCCAAAAATAAAAAAAATCATAAAATAAAAAAAAACACAAAAATGAAAAAAGTAAAAAAACCAAAATTCTTATTTTAACATCCCAGTTTCAGTAAAAAAAACTCGGTTTAGAAAATTATATACACATATGTATAATATATACATATATTTTCATTTACATGTTTTTTTATACACATGTGTATAATTTAATATAAATGATACTGTACATATGTGTATATTACGTAACAAAATATTAAATAAAATTATACATATGTGTATAATACGACATTTTTTTATTTTATTTTTATTTTTTTAATGAAACCAGAATGAAATATAAGAATTTGGTTTTTTTACTTTTTTAAAATTTTGTTATTTTTTGTTTTATGATTTTTTTAAATATTTTTTTTAAATGTGTTTTTATTGGTCCAAAATGGTTCTCAAAGTTCTCAATTTGCAAAGGGTTCTCTTAAGATCCTTACTCTATATATATATATATATATATATATATATATATATATATATTTATGATTAGGATCATGAGAGAACCCTTTTGAAATTGAGAACTATTAGAACCATTTTGGATCACTAAAAACCCAAAAATAAAAAAAATCATAAAATAAAAAAAAACACAAAAATGAAAAAAGTAAAAAAAAAAACAAAATTCTTGTTTTAACATCCCGGTTTTATAAAAAAACTCGGTTTAGCTAAATTATATACACATATGTATAATATATACATATATGCACATTTACATGTTTTTATACACATATGTATAATTTAAGATAAATGATACTATACATATGTGTATATTGCATAACTAAAGATTAAATAAAATTATACATATGTTTATAATACGACATTTTTTTTATGAAACCGGAATGAAATATAAGAATTTTGGTTTTTTTACTTTTTAAAAATTTTTGTTTTATGATTTATGTAAATATTTTTTTAAAGGTGTTTTTAGTGGTATAAAATGGTTCTCAAAGTTCTCAATTTGCAAAGGGTTCTCTTAAGATCCTTACCCTATATATATATATATATATATGATTAGGTTAATTTAAGAAGTGTTTCTTATTGTGAGAAGTGCGAGAAATGAATTCCACCAATCACATTTTTTTTCTTTTATTTTATCATTTATTTAATAACAAGGGTGTTATAGTAAAAGGTCATGTATATTTTCATATTTGGTAGGTCATAATTTATGGAGAAGTCACACATTTTTTTTTAATTTTTAATAAAGTCAAATAAACCTATATTGAATTCTTGTTTTATTTTATTTTATCAAATTCAATGTTGTCGATTTATCTATATTATTTTTTTATTCTCTTAATTTGAATTTCATACATTTATCCCAATAATAGTTCCAAAATTCAATAATGATGATAAATTTACACGGAGTACGTAAATGAACATACATATTACATAATGAACCTACACATGAATGTACACGTAATTACAAATACCACCTACAGAGTACATATATGAACGTACGCAGTAGATAAATGAACCTACACACGATAAAAAATTACACATACACAATTCTAAATATCACATTATCACATACGCAATATATATATGAACCTACACATGATAGAAAATTACACGTACACAATTCGTAATACCATATACACAGTACATACGAATTTACATAGTAACTAGTATATAAATGATCCTACACACGATAAAAAATAGACATATACAATTAAAATATCACCTACACAGTACATGTATGAAACTACATATTACAAAATAAACTTTTTTTATTACATTAAACAACAATATATGGATCCTACATGAAAAAAAATATCACACACAAAATATTATATTTCATTACTACATACCAATAATGTAATTTTCATTCCAACATAATTTTTTATTGATCTTACACAAAATGTTATATCACAAACAAATTAAATGTATGTATCCTACACAAACTCTATAGATCATAAACAAAATATTATCTTTCAATTCTACATACTAATAACGTATCCTACACAAACAACAAGTATGTATACTACATTAACTGTTATATCACAAACAACATTTATATGTCCTACACAAATTGTTATATCCAACACAAAATGTTACATTTAACACAAATTGATAAACTGAAAGAATAAACTACATTGTCTGAAAAATTTAACATATAAAAAATATTATCAATAAGAGTGTAAAAAAGAATCAATAATATGCAATATGAAATCTAGTATGAAAAATACACTAAAAAACAAGAAAAAAGACTATCATAATAATAGATGAAATAAAAGAAAATTATAGAAATTAAATTAATTGAATTCAATTAATTATCAATAAATGAAAATTAAAGCTTGAAGCTTTTAACAAGGAATAATGGGAGTTATACTTTTCTTTTATTTTTAATTGAGTTACACAAGTTACCACATTACCCTTTTTAATTAAAATAATCTTTATAATGATGTCTTATTAATTGCAAAAATGCCACTTTTGTTAATGACCATAGATTAACAAGATCAATGGTTGAAATCGACTTCTCGCACTTCTCACTGTAATATCACTTCTCGCATGAACCATCCCCTATATATATATATATATATATATATATATATATATATATATATATATATATATATTCTTGACATTTCTAGTACATATGTTCACCGAACAGGTTTCACTCAACTATAAAATATGTAAATACTAGTACTTATCCCCCGTATTATGGTGTAAAGCCTCGTTACCGGTGTCACACCCCGAAAATCTTAATTTTAAACAGCGGAAGACTTTGTCAAGTCTTTCGGGTGGTGACAGACGCCATTTCAGCCAATCACATTTAAGTATACATTTCAAACGAATGTTGAACTTTATTTAACCATCAGAGATATTACACGTATCTTAATACACGATTTTTATTTATAAGTTCAACATAAAGTCAACTTTTTTCATTCAAACACACGCCACTATTTTCCTGCGCTCTTCGTGAAGCTTCCATACTTCATTTAATTACCTGAAAAGCATATTAAAATAACGGTCAACACGATGTGTTGGTGAGTTTCCCTTTAAAATAAAAATATTCCATATATATATATATATGAATCGAAAACAACATCCATATAATGATCTTCTGTCATTATATCCGATATCAATTCTTGTGTAATCGTCACTACACCCCGAATTATATCCAAAATATCAGTGTATAATGGTCTACCGCCATTATATCACCAACCCGCGTGTAATGATCTACTGTCATTACATCACAAAACAATATGCATTTTATTTTTCTTAAACAAACTGAGTTGTTGTAGATGAGCAAATAATACAACATTACGTATGACTATCATAGTTGATAACCCGATACATACAATACTAAAAATATTCCCACTTTTAACCAACGCGAATGGAAGTCGGGGGCGTCACCCCAATAGATCTACCAATATTTCTGTGCCCCTTTCTAGGGTTAACTATTACTTATCCCAACTAGACTCATCCCGTATTGTACACCAATTTGTAAAATAAAATGCCTTTATAAAACATTAACGAAAATCATATATAATAAAGAAAATTATTTCCCCCCAAAACACAATTAAATATCATTTTGAAAACATTTCCAGTTAAAAATCGAGGGGGGGGGGGGGTTCGATAGAGTAACTCACTGTCTTGTAGCCTTTCCAAAAATCTTGTGTCCTATATTAGAACACGTTGTGTTAATAAAAACTTGATTTGAGTTTTTATACAAAACTCCTTTTTATTTTATAATTCTTATTCTAGTATTCACATAATCACATAAACACATAAACACATAAGCGAGTACACATAGTTCGGTTTTCCGTTAGCTATTAATTAATTAAATTAATTAATAAACAACTAAAATATAATAAAATAACTTAAGATTCAGTTGCTGAAATTTTTCAAGAAAATATTAATGTTTTTTTTTTTCACAAAACTTGACGGTTTCGTCGGTTTTGTCGGTTTTATGCTTTAAATGCGTTAATTCTGTTTTTCGTTTTAAATGTAACTTATAAATTATGAAAAATACCTTTTACATATATATTAATCAAGTTTTATAAGTTTACTTTTGAAAATATATTATTTTCATTTTTGTTAATATTTTCTTAAAATAGCAACTTTTTAACGTATTTTAGATTACCTTAACAATGTTACTAGTTAAGCTTGTTATTTATATATATACCAATATCATATTAATACTTAAATGTCCAGGTTCAAATCATCATATCATTTATGTATAAGTTCAAGTAGTTCATTAACCAACCAAATTATGAATTTTCCCAAGTGTTTAACTAACAAAGATTCCAATTATAGTAACTTTAATTTTTGATAATTCAATCTAGTTCAATCTTCCCACTTTGATTAAGTACAATTCTAAGTTTAATTCATTTGACTTGTTTGATAGGGTTTCATGCATCCTAAGTGTCCTATCCAAATTTGTTCTTTTAATTTATCATTCAACAAAGTTTCCTTATTTAGTAAGTTGTTGTCCATTTCAACCAAAGTGTTAACTAATCAATGCACCCTATCTTAGTTAAAAGTTGTTATTAATCACATATTGATCACATTCATCACAAGTATTCACATCCAAATCCAAATTTCAACTTTTCTTAAATTAAAGTTTCCTTATTTAGTAATTTTAACCATCTTTGTTAATCTTCAAGTTTCAACTATTAATTCTAGTATATAACCTCTCTTATTCCATATCACTTTTGATTCATAAACCCATCCAAAATCCATAATTAATCCAAAACCCAAAAATCCCCAAATTTACAATTATGAACATATCCTTGTTTTGTTCATCTCTAACAACAATTTTTCCATTAATTTAAGTCATTACTACCATGCAAATAAACAATAATCAATTTACATTTCATTCCAACAACAAACCTTAACATCAAGTTCATCTCAAATATTCAAGAGATTAACAACACCTAATATCAAACTTAACAATCAATGTAGGATCTTTATGATGTATGTATGCATGTTTAAATAGCTTAATCTTCCTTCTTACACATACATACATACCTACGGTCCATATATATACACACATTATCCATATTTTCATCTTTCAAGCTTCAAACAATATCAAGAACAACAAACCTTATGCATCCATATCTAAAAAAACAATCAATCGTAACTTTAAAACTTACTTGTTCTTTGAGAGTATGAAATATAAAGATATTGATGAGTGAGAGTGATGTGCCTCATTGCTTCCTAATAGCTTAATCTTCTATCTCTTCCATGTTTCTTGATCTTGATTAATATGTGTGTGGTGTGTTTTGAATGTGAGTATGTGATGGTGTGTTTGGGATGTGTGTGTGGGAATGTATATATAGGAAGATGAGCACATGGTTTTTCAAGAAAAACCATGGGTTGAAGACATGGTTTATAATCTAAATCAATGGGTGGTGGCACATGGGTTTGGGTTTAGTGAGTAGGTGTTTAAACAATAATCTTAAGTTTCCGTTTTAACGTCTAACGAATTTTAGCTAATCAAACGAATCCCGTTTCTAATAATTTTTGTTAGACTTTGAACAAAATTGGATTCTTGATAATACAAGCCTAAGAAACTAATTTTTGAAAATAGTTGACGTTGGGTCCTTACCGGGTCATCCACCGACACTCGGTTACTTATTTTGCAATTTTTGCGATTCGAGCTTTCTAATATTAAGTTTATACATTTTCTTGACTACTTTAATATGTATTTTAATTTTTCGAGATCATTTAGGCCTTTTAAGGATTTATTTAGTTTTTGACTCGTTACCCGATGTTCTTCCACGTCAGGCTCGTTACGTGTCGATTTTTGCACTTTTTGTCAACTTTGAAACGTCTAGATCTCTAATAAAGAATATTTTTCTAAAAATTATGAAATTTATTGCTAATCGATATTATATTAGTCGCGGTTTAGGCTAATTTTTAGCCGGGTGTCACATTCTCCATTCCTTTAATAATTTTCGTACCGAAAATTTAGGAAGTAGTACTCGAGTCTGATCTTACCAGAGATATTGTTTTTATTTGCTGTAGACATTCTTAAGTGAACTCAGGACCAAGTCTTGTATTTCACTTGTCTTTGACTAACTTGATTAAATTTCGCCTAAGCTTATGAATGTTCTTATTAATAACTTATGTAGGGTTTTCTATTAATGAATCATGATGTCCACATGGACTCTTGTTGATAGGAATGATTAGACATTTCCTTAAATTTAATACATAGAACGTGTCACTTATTCAACTAATTGTCGGAGGTAGTTCGAGCCAACACACATTTGGACTAGCTCGATAGGCGATTTCGAAAAAGTCCAATATAATGAAGACTCAACTTCCCTCTAGTTTAGCTTAGTAATGTGATGGTTGAAACTTCTGTTCCGTATAAGGCTCACAATGGTGGGATTGTAACGCTGGAAGATAATTGCTTAAAGAAAATAAGCCAATGCTAGGCGAGTATTTCATAGATTCTTGGAGAGTTAACCCGATCCTTGACATAAAAAGCCTTATTAGAGCTCAAATGCACCTGTAAATTCACAATTATGTTCTGGAACCATAATTGTCAATTTACCTTACAAGATTACTCTAGCATTCTTTCCATTAGGAATCAATTATTTTTTCCATCTTATCTATTTCCTAATGGTTAGAGAATATCATCTAGAGAGTGTCGTGCTTACCTATGCGTTTGTGGGAATTCTTTAATAAAATCTATGATGAATTGAGCATTTAGACTTATGCGTTCATCTAATACCAATTCACATAAATCTTCATATCGAGGCATCTAAACTTTATTCAATCAGTTTTAGATTTCTATTTCTTCAAGGCTTTGCCTTGTACTTTTCCAATCTGAGTTGTAAGACTTGTTTGTAACGTTAATCAAAACCTACATATATGTGAAGGCTTTTCTTTTATACTCAATCCTCGGCTACAATATTCATTTTACCAGCGTGGTAACAAATATCGCAATTGTAATTATTGAGTAGTTCTACTTCAATGGGCTGCCCCATTTTGAGTTCCATTTGATCTACAACACATAGAAAACCCTCATAGTTGGTGTATACTTTGTTCTATAAAATTGGGGTTTATTAAAGTCTTAAGAGTAAAAGTGTCAACTCCTAGCTCAAAATGTGAGTTGCATGAACTATCATCTTTTGTCTTTCTGCCTAAGCATACATACAAGACCTAAGCATAGAACATCACAATCACTACAAATCTATGTGTCTTTTTGGGAGGGGCAATATAGTGCATTACAAAATTTTAGCTCAGTAATTGAGAAGGTTCCTTTTATCTTATTGTTTCAGACATATTTCTTATCCTTTTGCGTTAATATAGTCAAAGGTCAACCTAATCTTGACTATGCATCTCCAATAATTCCCAGTATGGCCTAGATATTGTCGCACTTTGGTAGGAGACCTTGGTGTCTCCACATCTTCAATTGCTTCAATCTTTACATGTATACCTTTCTTACTGATTATGTGTCCAACATAATGAATTTCATAAATCATACTTAGAGAATTTCTACCTTTAACTATTCTCAAAAAGTGTTGTTCGTGAATTTTAATGGTTTGTGAATAAATGTGCATATGTCATCCAAGTAGGATTTGCATATCCTATTCATGAGATTACAACTTATTTTTCAATCTAACCGGTATGACTTACAAACTTATAATGATCCTATCATGTTTTTAAATGTCTTTAGAAGGTCTTATTCTATTGATATCTAGTTGGTAAGTCGATCTTCAGGTATGGATCTGGTCAACCTTGAAACTAATCAAATAGATCATCAATTCTCGATAATGGGAATCGAATTTTAATGGTCAGTTTTTGTTCAGTTCCAGTTCCAGTTCCTGGAGTTGTTTGAATAGATTTTGTTTTTCTAATGATGCCAATCTATACGGTGATCTAGATATCTATGCGTCATCTTATATAAGATCTAGTCTACACTTGAAATGTCTTGATGGATTATCTAGGAAAATCTAAAGGGAAAATTTCTACATAAACTTGAATTGTAGGCATATCTCAGGGCGTAGGGTATTCTTCATGAAATAGCTTGCGTGTCTTGGTAACAATCATTAATTTGGTATCACACTGATCACCATGGATTGCTAGAGTTTTACCACTGGCGAGTGGTAAACATACTAGCCTTTCCGAACCCACGATCTCAGCATGGTTTTCAGATAATTAGCCTATGTCTATATCGAGGTTGTCTAATTCGATATGTATATAGATCATTACAAAGGTTATGGGTTTCTATCGAAAGATTAAAGTCACTAATGACTATGGCGGTTTTTATTTTCATAAGTAAACTTAATGACTACCTTTTATCTAAGTCGATTGGTCTTCAAGCAAGAGATAACCCTAATCGTTTAGAAGTCAAGCTTAACTTGGCTCTAGTATTGATAAGTACAAGAACATAATGGTTATTCAGTGATAACTCAGTGAATACTTACGAGTTTCCATGGATCTTTCTCTAGCATTCTAATTTTTTAATTTAGGATGCTCATTTATCAAAACAACCTTGGGTTTGCTTATTGCTAGCTACCGAACTTCTTGTTCAACATAGGGTTTGCTTATCTCTAGCTACCGAACTTCTTGTTCAACATTGGGTTTGCTTATCGCTAGCTACCGAATTTCTTATTTACTTAATGCTCAGCTTAATGCATACTATTGGGTTATAATAACTCTTAGAATCATCATAGACACTTTCCATCTTACTCTTCCTAGTGGATTTCAAATAGTAGCTCCATTTTTAGCGTCTTTATTTGCACTACTTCCTTGATTGTTGCTTCAATGTGTAGGTTCCTGAACGCGGATCGTACACGGGAAATCTCTAACAACGCAGGTGCGGAATCCCTGCGTATATAGGTACGAGTGTAGATATTGTAGAGATTGAATACACGAACAATGAACACGAGCTATAAGGTAAACACGTTATATTGAATAACCAAACCCGTGACAGTAGGTCACTGTTACAGAGAACAAAACGAAACAAAACGTAACACCAAAACCCTAACCCACGTTCTCTGCTGAAACGTTCTATTTAAACACGACAACTTCGCCACTGGCGAAGTTGTCAGTAACCTCGCTAGATCAGCAAGTTCGCCATAGCGAACTTGCTGATAACTTCGCTAGTTTACAAAACAAACCATAAACAAACCATTAACTATATTACAGACTCGATAACAAATACTAGACTATGAACTACTGACAAACATGTACCAACAGACTCCCCCTTGGCAGTAGCTTCATATCTTGATCTCTGAGTCTTGTAATCTTGCACTTTCACGCGTGCGCCCCTTCTCTCACACAAACCGACACAACTCCTTGATATTTCCTCGCTTGATCCTTCCAAGCAGGAATGTAGAAGATCTTCTTGTTGTTCAGCACTTCCAGATCAGCCTGCGATAGATTAACAAGATGCATCGGGTCATAAACCCGAAGTACTTCTTGTTCGTCCTCATCTTCCATAACCGCCTCAGCTGTCTCGCAATCCACATACCACCATTTCAGATCTTTCAGTACATTTTGAGGCATAGTTTTCATGGGTACCTCCTTGATACATCGGACTGGTTTGTACTTCATCACCATCCACGGTTTACCATCTGCTCTCATACCTCTTTCTGTATCCTTCACTAATTTTCCCTTTTGTGGCTTTAGCAACTCGAACTTCTTTTCTTTTACTCCTTCTTTCCACATTATCTTCTCAATCATTCTAGCCATATTGTCGTTGCTTCTGTTTATCAGGCCCAACCTGGCCAAGTCCTTTACTTCGCATTCAGGCAATGTGTTGAACGATCTCAACATTCTCTTGAAATATTGAACGCCATCATAACGCTTCACCACAAACAACTTGAGCTGTTCATCATAAATCCAACAAATAATCCCCTTTTTCGCCTCTGCATACCCTTTAATGTTGTAGCTCTTTCTGAACATGGTTGGAATAGCAGGCTTCTTGGTCTTGACAAACCAATGAGCATATTCTTCCTTCCATCTAGGCTGCTCTTCCCACACCATCTCATCTACCACATTCTTATCCCCAAAATCTGCTCTTTCAACAGCTGGAATCTCATGTTCCACTGCATCATCCACGATCTCTCCTTCTTCCAACACATTTACCACATCAATATTTTCTCCAATCCTTTCTATCTCCTCCACGGGCAACACGTCATCATCATTCACACAGTCATCATCCTCCTCCTCATCTAAGTCCTTCAAAGCATCGATGACATCTTCAGCATCAGCATCGTCATCAACATCCACAACATCATCACCCGCTGCATCAGTTGACTCCCCCTCAGTTGTGGAAGCCCCAAGAGCCTGAGAGGTTCTTGGCAGCTCACCACCTGCACCCGAAGGTGCATTGGGATCATCGTCATGATCTTGTCGTCTCTTTGTTCTCAACTCATCGCCCCTGCAAGTCGTCTCCCCCTGAGATGCCAAGAATTCCTTGAAGGCATCGATAACTCGTCCGTGTTCTACCAGGAGGGCGGCTTGGATTTGATTGGCTTCCACTAGGCGTTCAATGGTCTTCGATTGTTCAGTAACAATACGCTCCAGCGAAGCAATCCGTCCAGAGTCTGAAGCAGGCGATGGAGTTGGTGGAACCTCAGTAGCAGAAGTGACCGCAGGTGGTACCCTAGGTAACCCTGCAGTTGTTGTAATTGTTGATTCGACGAAGCGTGCAACTACCACCGGGGGATCAACCAGTTGGGGTGGTAGCGACACAACTACTGGTGCCGACGCCTCGACCGCAGTAACCTGTGCAGTAGTAGGCAATAGAGACATACCTGACAAGGCAGGCGGAGCAAATCGTACGTACCTTGAAGTCTCCCCCGCTCCAGTGGCCATACCTTGTCGTTCTCGACGTGAGCGTCTCAGCACAACTTGGACTGCCTCTTCCTCATCTTCATCATTTTCATCCTCATCCACAGCCCTCGGCCGCTTACCCGTTGTCCTCTCCCGAGTCACCAACAACCGTCTGGCCTCAGCAAATGTTTCATCCAGCTCGGTTTCAGCTACCGAAGTAGCCGCTGAGGTAGTACCCAAATACTGATTACCCGAGAGATCCATATCGAACAGACCGTGTCCACTGAAAGCAGCATCCAGATCAATGTTTTCAGCAGTAGACACAGCCTGCGATGAAGTAGCTGGCACAGCAGCAGAAGTGACAACAGGCGCAGCAGATACAGCATGAGGTGCTGCCGCCTGATGTTGTTGTGGATCCCTGAACTCATCCCCGCCTGCATGGACATACTCTGGGTTAATTAGATACCCGAAAAGAGGAGTATGCCTGGGACGACGCTCAGGGTTGCTCCGAGCGCTTGACGTCCTGCACTGAGCGAAGATACGCTTAGTGACACACTCAACGAATCGTATCGGGCGCCTTTGCGGTAGAGACGGAGCAATGTGATTGATAATCATCTGCAAGAAGCGCGGATACATAGTGAATCGCTCGCGCGCCGCAGCCCGTATTTGGCGATCAATCTCATAGAATATCATCTGACTAAATGAGTATCTGCGATTATAAGTCAGCGCAAGCATAGCCGATTGCATCGTCGCCCCCATTCCGTCTGTCCCCGCCTTCCTGCCAGACATGCAAACAATCAACACATGCATCAAGAACCGCCATTGGTCCAGCAGAAAGCCTTTCCTCCTTTGTGAGTCCCCCAGTGGACCCGAATAGCCCATTCTCAAATATGCTCCATCACGGAAAGGAGCTGTGAATTCCGTAGGGTCATCTCTGGTTTCTGCACCGAATTGCAGAGCCAACCGTATATCCTCAGAAGAGAATTGTATGTTTTGGCCATTTACGGTTGCTCTAATCACCGAAGGCTCAGCCCTGCAATCAAGGTAAGCTGTCTCCCAGAAGTCCTCAATGTTTGGTAGGGAGATGGGCAATGTTGTCGTTAAAGCATGAAATATCCTTGATCGCTGGAGAAATGTGATAATCTCCCTGAAATCATCTAAGCCTCGTGCATCCGGATCTAAGGTGATATATTGGTTGTGGGATGGAAAGAATTGTCGTCGTTGGTCATCACCGTCATTACCACCAGTTCCTCCAACAGCAGCCATATCTGCACAAAACAAATCAAGTTAGAACCGTTTAAAACCGAAATCACAAGCTCGCGGTTTACCAAGTGCGAAGTTGTGAGGTAACCAGTACAGGCGATGTTAAGGATGAGGCGAAGTTGGAGACAACTTCGCTTCGTCCTTAAGTTCGTCTGAAAACTGATAAGGCATTGGAAATAGGCGAAGTTAAATTCTTGGCGAAGTTACGGTTAACATCGCCACTGGCGAACTTAAGCCGAGGGCGAAGTTGGGGACAACTTCGCCATTGGCGAACTTCAGCCACTGGCGAAGTTGATGATAACTTCGCCAAAACCTTAACTTCGCCAGAACCAGAACCAGCGACTGTTGAGATTCAATCGATTTTGTCCGATGGTTTTCGGACAAAATCGATGATTTATAAGTGAAGAACAACATATTTCAAAGGATTTGAGACGTAAGGCTCGTCCATGAGCACGTAACAAAGGGTCGGAAAAACTTGGTTTTGAAAAACCGACGATCCGAGGTCTCGAACCGGGTAAACTATTACGAACGAGAGAGGTAAGACGCAAGAGATAACACATACCACAAGAATAATAGTAACAAGAAACACAAGATCGAAAAGACGATTGAGTATAAAGATCGCCGAAGGATTTGAGGTTATATGTTCGCCGGAAGATTTATGAAAGAGCTACAGTGTTTCAGAACATATATAGGGCGGAGTTGTGTCTGGCGAAGTTACGATTAACTTCGCCATGGCGAAGTGAAGCACAACTTCGCCAAATTCAACAACTTCGCCAAATTCAACAACTTCGCCAGTACCTTCAAAATCAGCCCTTTAAGTTTGAAAAATCTGTCATTTAACCTTGAAAACTTCCAAAAAGAGTTATAACTAAAATGATTATGTCCAAGTAACCAATAATAATAAAATAATAAAAATAAAATAACTACGTAACAGAAAATACTTATATAATTTTAACGAAATAAGGGATCAAATTTCAGTCTAGTCAGGGACCACTACGTTTTTGAAAAGATCCGAACAGGAATCATACTAGCTATGTGACTGTCACTTGGATCCGTGTTTGGCTGTATTATGACATAGAGAGACAGGTTGTAAGCATGTAATAACTTAAATGGTTATCATTGTTTCTGTGATACGGATTAAGGTTCGGTTAAGCTCAAAAATTTAAGATGGCCACAACTCAGAGGTAATGATGACTTCTATCTATTCTCAAAGCGTATTTGGCTATACCCACGTCACCCCGAATTGACTTCGACCCATAGTGTCTGATTAACTTGTAGATACTTGTTGTCTGCTTCCCGTTTTCTTCTTACTCCAAACTTGAGAAATCTTGAGAAGTCTCGGTTCTCGTCTTGATTGTCACTATTTCTCATAAGTACAAAAATGATACATGAATAAAATTTATTTTATTTTATTTTTTTTTTTTTTTTTTTTTTTTTTTTTTTTTTTTTTTTTTTTTTTTTTGAATCAACATCAGTATTTACATCGGAGTACTAAACTACTGCAAGTCCCGAATCTGGATCACTGCAGTGTCTTGAGATGCTTTCTTTACGGGAATCAGAACACTCACGGGCTCGTGTATGACTGGGTAGTCGCCTTTCTGCCTATCATTCGAAAAGATATGTATGAAGCCATGCAAAACTCTTAAGGAGTTTCCACATAAATTCGAGTAAATTTAAGTTAGTATCACATACACTTTTACGCACCATTAAAATCACCATGACATACAATGACTGTTCTAAAGCCTTTTAAGCCTAATAACTTCACTAGCTAAGCACACACAATCAGTATATCTATCATTTTCCAAGGTTGGATCAATTTTCTGTTAAACATAGCACAGAACTTCTTACGAAGTAATAGACTTGAAAAGTAATTTCATTTCCCAAAAAAAATTTTGACTTCAATTGCCCCAATCATGTCAAAGTCATCAGGTAAACGGCTATCCTGAAGATCCTTGGATCAACTGGACCGACCACATACAAGTATGTGTCCTTCTTACTAAGAATGACCGACTAATTTTCAGCAACTGAAAGAAAACATGTCAAGACTGCCCCAGTTACTTTCAGTCTTCCGGTTAATGGCTATCCTCATCTCCTAAATCGAAAACAAGGACCAAAACATATCCGAGGAGATGTCCATCAAACTGAGATAACCGACTAATTTTAAGCAATAAAGACATTTTTTTTTTTTTTTTTTTTTTTTTTTTTTTTTTTTTTTTTTTTTTTTTTTTAAGGTAAACAAGGTTACTCGGGATTGACCATCCCGTTAAGCTCAATCAGGTTAAGAAATCTTGATTTATCAAAAGCTTTTGTGAACAAGTCAGCAAGATTTTCAAGAGTATCAACTTTTTCGATCTTAATGAGTCTCTTCTCAGCACAATCCCGTATGAAGTGATGACGAATGTCAATATGCTTTGTTTTACTATGCTTCACAGGATTGTTAATGACTGAGATTGCGGCAGTGTTATCAATTAAAATGGGAGAGAGTAGAAAATTCAAACCGTAGTCGCGCAATTGTTGCTGAATCCATAAAACCTGGGAGCAGCAGTTGGATGCTGCCATGTATTCAGCTTCACATGTTGAAATTGCAACCGATGTTTGTTTCTTGCACTGCCATGAAACTAATCTTCCTCCAAGAAATTGGCAGCCTCCCGTTGTTGACTTCCGACTCTGATTACAACCACCATAGTCAGAATCCGAGTATGCTATCAGTTCAAAGTCTCCACCTTTCGGGTACCACAACCCTAGTTTCGGCTTGCCTTTGAGGTACCGCAAGATCCTCTTCACACCTTTCATGTGAGATTCCTTTGGGTTTGCCTGGAAACGAGCGCAAAGACAAACAGCAAACATAATATCAGGTCTAGAAGCAGTTAAATACATCAAAGAACCTATTATCGCCCGATATTGAGTAGGGTCCACATCCGCGTCACCGTCTGATTCAGTTCCCAGTTTGTGATTGACGCAGATTGGTGTGTCAAATGGAGAACTGTCCCCCATCTTGAATCTTTCCAGCACATCATGAACATATTTCGTTTGATGAATGAACATACCATCCTTCCTTTGATCCACCTGCAAACCTAAAAAGAAAGTTAGTTCACCCATTGCACTCATCTCGAATCGTTTCTTCATGACGTCCTCAAAATCCTGACACATGGATACTCTTGTGGCTGCAAAAATTATGTCATCCACGTAGACTTGAACCAGCAGGAAGTCACATCCATCTCTCTTTACAAAAAGCGTGCTGTCTATCAACCCCCTCTCGAAA